>NC_080572.1:21149823-21387776 GCF_030247185.1 Malaya genurostris | reverse complement strand
TGTTTTAACCTTAACGTCATACGCCCTTCGGGCAAAAACAGCTTTCTGACCCTATGTACGGGATTGGGGATCGAACCCAAGTGGGCTGTGTGAAAGGCATCGACTAACCCATCACGCTACTATCCCTTTTGTTTATGGTTTAAGTACTTCTTTGGTAACCCTATCTCGTGTCAAAAAGCAGAGAAAGGAGCTAAAATATTATAATTAGCTAAGCATAATGAATAGCACGCTTCCGTTCCAGATCTAGGCTAGAGCTGCTGGGACTGCACTATGCTCTTCTAAGAAGTTACATGCAAAGTTCATCTGCCCGGTACTCGGTATTGACTGATGGTTTGTTGATACTGATGGTGGCTGCGAGTGATTTTAATTAAAACTGAGTGTGCGAATGAATGCGAATAATATTTTACCATTCTCGGTATGAACTCATTTCTTGTTCCGTGTCCTTTGCGCGGTGGCCTTCTCCATATATCTCTACCCACACACACACACACACACACACACACACACACACACACACACACACACACACACACACACCTATCCATCCCCCTCGATAACTCGTATACGATGCCATGGTTTTGAAATCGTTTAAAGGATGATACTTCTGGATACGATGGTGTTTGTAGGGGACTAGCGGATAATACGCACATCGATGATTTTGATCGTAAAAAGTCCCTGGTGGCACTGAAAGTGCAGCAGAAGCTGAAGAGGAAGACCGATGGCAATGCACAATGGATCAAAAGACCAATTTTACGCTCTTAATTGATAAAACGTTTTCGAGGTTCAGTATCTTCAGCAAAGTTGCTTAGAATAATAGGCGCCATCTTTTGAAAAATTTATTTATGTGATTAAACTCACAAAAAGTGCGATAAAAATTCTATTTTAGCTCAGAATCAATATGGCGGCTAAGTAGCGCCGAAAAAGTTGGTCAGAAAGTTATTTCAAACAAGTTTTCATGAGGTACTATTCCCATAACAAAAGTTTTTGTGAAAAAACTTATATAATTTTAATTTATACAACACAAAGTTTTGCATCATTGAAAACTACACAACTTTTTCGAATATACTATACCGCTATCATTTCAGGTCAATGAAAAGGAGCCATTTTTCATGCTTTTTATATAATTGTAACTTGTCTATCATAGAAAGGCGCAGAAAGGTGCAGACAAGACCACTCACATATAAAACTACTTCAAAAGAGCATTCATACCGTGGTTAAATTACTCGTCATCGTCAGTAGGCGAGGTATGTTCTTCCCAAATATCTTTGTAAAAGTCATTTGCAATGATGAAGTTAATTGTTTATTAGTTTATCAGTTCATCAGTTTACCAGTTACAAAATTTTTCTATTTATAGGCTTCGATGCGCAAAAAAAATGTTTATTGTTACAGTTACGACTATATGCTGAAATCCGATCTGATATACAATGAACTTTATCATTGCAAATGTCAAGGACAAGGATATTTGAAAGAACATATCTCGCCTGTTGCCGATCGCAGACGAGTTATTCAATCAGGCACGAAAGCTCTTTTAAAGTAGTTGTATATGTAATTGGTCTCATCTGTACATTAAACTGAATGATAGCTGCATCGTATTTTTAAGAAATTTGTGTAGTTTTTAATAATGAAAACCTTGTATAACATGAAAATCTCATAGAAATCAAAAATATATAAGTGTTCTTGCAAAATCTTTTGGGAGAACCTTTTCAGAATATACATTATAACATGAATTCTACTTAAGTTACGGAAATAGTACCTTCTGCAAATTTATTTAAAATGACTTTCTGCACAACTTTGTCGAAGTTAATTAGTCGCGATGATGATCTAAGCTAAAGCTAAATCTGAGCTAAAATAATATTATTATCTCGCTTTAATAGGGATTAACCACATAAAAAAAATTCAACAGGTGGCGCCTATCATTCTAAGCAATTTTGCAGAAGATATTGTACCTCGAAAATCACGTTTTTACCGTTTTATCAATTAAAAGCGTAAAATTGGGGTTTTGACCCACTGTGCAGCGTGGTCTCATCGTTTCTCTCCTTATACCATAAATAAAATACATCTGGATTTTTCAGTATAATAGTAATGTAGTTGAGCGACCCGTGACACCACGCCGTCTGGTGAAAAATGGTGCGTAAATGCTCCTAAAAGGTATGTATAAAGTGACTTATCACACTGGTGGTCTTTAACTGCACCTGGCTTCGATCAATTATACCGAAAGAGCACTACCGGCGAAATATAAAGGTTCTTTCGAATATCGTTTATCCATCCAAAGTCAATAATAAACAGCAAACCATAAATAATATTTGGGCGAATGAAGATCGATTTCAACAATTTACTGGTTGAAAAAGGAAGAGCAAATGATTGTCAAGCGACGAAACAGCTTAAAAACATGGCGACGATAATACTTTCATTTGCCACGAATATATTAGTATAGTACAAACAGGTATTTAAGAGAAAGAACTTTAAGGATTGGCGATTCAATACATTGGGTGTTGACCATAAAAGTCACAATAGGATCGTAGCAATAGCCTTGCAAGTATTATGTAGACTGAAACTCAGGTGTAGATAATTAAATGATGGCAGCAAAGACTCAGCATATGTAAACATCGGATAAATTCCGCAAATCGGTTCTTTTAAGAACCATTAAAATGATTCCAAAGAATTATGCGAAGTTTTTCTATACTGACTACCTAAATGTACAAAAAAAAGAACTCTTCCTAATTCACATAGTGGTGTGATAAAACCTTTCTCTTGTCATTCAAACAGTCTCATTGAAACACATTTTTAGTTAGGATAATTCTTGACACGAAATTTTGCTGATTTTAAACACAAAATCATTTAGATCACTTCGATTTGTTCAGAAAATTCGACAACAATCTCGAGACCAAAAGTATCAGCAAAAATACAGTTAAACTTGATCATTTCTTTTTTTTATAAAATTTTTTATTCCGGTCTTTATGCGTAAAAGCTTTACGTGGACGATTGGCTTACATTTTTGTTACTTCAAAATTTTTGTTTGCTATTGGATCTCGTTGTCACCCTTTTTCTAGGGGGGGATGAGTTTCCATTTCCATCCAGCGAGGACCGGGGGTCACTTCGTCCGCAGCTTATCTCATCATCAATCGTCGGTGTTGTGTGTGATTTCCGTTTTCTTTTCGTTTTCCTTGTTGATCGTAGTCTTGGGCTCGTTGAGAGTTGCTGTAGATGCGCCTTGTTGTACATTGGTTGCAGTTGCTGGTTGGTTGGATGGTAAGTTGTTAACTGCAGCTGGCGTACTTTGTTCTATAGGGGATACTGATGGTTTCGTTGAAGGGGATGCTTAATTGTTGTTGGTGACTATCACTGATGTACTGGGGTTGTTTGGTGTGAAGGAAGCACCGTTGTCCTTTGGTGTAGTTGTCTCCTTGTCCAGTTTATCACATGGCTTACCGTAGTGAACAGCTTTTTGACAATATTGACATGTGGCCATCTGATTGTCATAGGTAACAAGTGATTTGCACGGAATTCTTGTATCTTGACCGAAAATCACATAAGAAGGTATTGGCTTCTTCAAGTGTATGCGTAATAAACGTACGCCATTTAGAACACCAAGGAAAAATTCTTCCACTTTTCTTTTTCGATAGAGAGAATCTCACCGTATTGTGACATAGTTTTGCGAATATAAGAATCGGTGACGCTTGAGGGAAGATCATGCACACGCACTTCTACAGCGCTATCTTCCATATATATACTGGAATGTTGTATTTAATGTTCTCGTGCTCCACATAATGCACATTAATATTGTCTTTTGCGAATTGAATTGCATCCAACTCTTTATAAAACTGGATGTAAACAACATTATTCGTCTTATGGCATTGAAGTAAATGCACACGTTTAATGTCAAGATGCATTTGCTCATTAAGCAAACCTTCAAGTTCTCGTATCGAAGGTCGAATTTTGCACTGCCTGAAGTCAACAACAATTGTATTTTTTCGTGTCGGCGGTAGCTTTTGTTCGTTTGGTTCACAATACTGTACTTGGATTTTTTCGTCCCGAACGTAAGCGGTTTTGTTATATCGACTGACTTGGATGAGATGTGAAAGCGAACTGAACTTGATCATTGATTACTTTCTGAAAAAAAGTGTGGACAGAAAACAAATATATTTTGTCGTTTACGCCGCTTATCCCATTGTATCGCTGGAACCAGAGTGACAGCCACTTGATCGTCGAATTTGATTCATAGCCCTAGCTTTAAAACGAACATAAGCTTGAAGAAATAGGTAGAAATCTTAAGCTGGTAGAAATAGGTAGAAATCTCCGAGAAAATTGTGTGAAGAGAAACATCTTTAAAAAACACACACACCTTTACATCCAGAATGTTCAAGTATTGATTTTTTGATGAAGCGGAGTTAAATGAAATTTATTTTATTTCAAACAGAATTTTCAAAGTACTGCGTTTTTCATATGCAACTTTTCGAAGTTGGATTACTTGTCTTGTTAAATAAATGCTGGAAATGTCGAGATCTGGTGTTATTCCGAAAACAATCTTTAAGTCGACTCTTTGAGACTTTATCATTTTTCGAGATTACACCAGATGTTTCACATTTTTTTCTGGCAAAAGAATGTTTGTTTCTTTTGTTTTCCGGTTTCTTATGCGAATATTATTTGGGGATTTTTGCTAGGACCACTTTTCATGGTGATTTTGTATTGGCTTGAAAACTAAAAGCACATTGTACCTCATGTACCCCTACATTACAGAAAAACGATTCCTGACAGCGGGTGTCAGTGTACACTTTTCAGACGAATAAAATGTCAAAGGTTTCCTGGCACAACACAAGACTGCAAAACGATTTTTGTGAAGTGTTTGTGGGGTTTGAGTTCAAATTTGCCAGAAGCATTTTTTTGTGAGCTCGCAAATGGTGACTCCCAAACTGCTGTACCGATGCTTCAGACTTTGCGCTGCTGGGGATCCAGAATGGGATGTTTGTAGACATAATACTCTCTTCCACATGAATGTAAGGATGAACTAAAGGTGCATTGTCGGAATCAAAGGCAGAGGCAGAATTTTGATGAGGTGCTATCTTGAAGATTTCTAAAGTGTGGAGTCCAGACGAGACAGGCTGTTCGTACGTGATTGGGAGCATGCATGGAGGGTAATTTTCGCCATTGCTGCAGATTTGGTAATCAGTGTAACGATAACATCTCCCGCTGTACTCGACAGGTTTCATAACCCTTAGAGAAAGCACTGTTCCTGCAAGCGGTGGCAGTAATAGTTTTGAGCAAGCATGTTGAAAGTCAAAATCTACTCATGTCACGTGGAAGTTAATACAATTGGGACCATCACACGGCTAGCGAAGAATCAACTACGGTGCTTTGGAATTGAACTTCCTTCATCATTACATGGAAATATTTGTGTTCCAAGTTATCAAATGTGTTTTATATGTGTCTGCAGTGCAGACTCTGCACACTTCCATTTTGTTGTCATTTCACTTAAAATCTCTACATTTTCGGAAAAGAGAAAAATGCAATATTTACGATAATCGCCTTTCAATCCTTATTTACTTATTTATTTATTTCATCAAGCGAATGTAGACTACATATAAACAATATTTACCTATACTACGCATTATTTCTACGATAAAGTTGGGTTTTGATTTGATTTCCTTACATAGTCAGATCAAGATGATAACAGAACTGATTATAGTGACGCATTATTCGATTGACTGGACCATTTTTTGTATAAGTTGTTCCATTGTGTTTTTCTAAAGATAATTTTCTTGCTCGTAATTGACGTCCAGGTACATAAAAACTAAATTGCGATGGTAGTGATGATGATTGTACGCATTCAGAAATAATGTCATTAATAAATGAAAGCATAAAGATGGCGACGTTCTCTAAGTGTTTATATATTGATGAGCATACTGCGTGCTGGATATGATGGTAGAGCAAATGGTTTCCAGTTTAATTTACGAAGTGTAGCTGGTGTTTCTAATTTCCATAAAGAGTTTCTTGTCGTCAGCATATATAAGCACTTTTAGATATTTGAGTATGAAGGAAATGTCGTTTACATGCAGTATGAAAAGAAGGGGACCTAGATGAGAGTTCTGAGGTAGACTGGATGTTACATCAATTGGTTTAGACAGAATGTTTTGAAAGCAAACTACTTGTACACGTTTCGCTAAATATGATTCGAGTCACTGTAGTAGATTGTGTTCTATGCCATATTTCTGGGGTTTGTATAATAGTAATGGTATGTCGATACGGTCGAGCTTTACTAAAGTCGGTGTATAGAGTTTCTACGTGGTTGCCAGAGTCCATGGCACTCAGAGTGAAAGTGATAAATTCTAGAAGATTTATTCTTGTTGAGCGATATTCAAAAAATCCATGCTGTTTGTTTGTTATCACATTTTTCAGTTTTAGGAAAAAAAAAATCGTTCACAATTTTTTCAAATAATTCCGGAATGCTTGAAATAATGGCTATTCCACGGTAGTTACGGATATCAGGTTTCGATTATTGGTACAAGAAAAAATGATTTCAATGTTTTGGGAAAAATACATTTTTGCCTTTCTCATATAGAAGGGCTACACAGAGAGAAATATTTTGGAGCAGGTAATTAAACATAAAGTTACTTTAGAATTCGGTAGGTTTCAATATAATTTAATCGAAAACTAAGCGTTAATTGAAAGATACGATTATATTCATTGAAAATTCAATGCAATCCGATTTAGTTTTGCATCGATGGAAGTTTTCAATTTAAATTTCGATTCAACCCATGTCTATTCCATGTTACTGTTGATTTACATGTCGTGTAAATTTCATTGTTTCTTTCTGTGTATACAATTACTTCAAAAACCGCCTTTTGAACCGAGTCCCGGAGGGCCGAATGTTATATACCCTTCGATTCAGCTCGACGAACTGAGCAAATGTCTGTGTGTGTAGGTGTGTATGTGTTTGTCTGTATGTATGTATGTATGTGTGTATGTGACAAATACACAGTTCGAAAAAATCTTGTGATTTTACATCTTATAAGATGCACATAAATGGAGCGTCATATTTCACAGAAATTTATATTCAAGAACATGTAAAATTGTTTGATTTGAAAATTACATGGCTTGTCAAATGAAAAAAATAACAAAAGATCAATAGCAGCAGCGTGACTTGAACCGCGAAACATTAGCTCACAAGCACATCGGTTACCCGACTGAACCACAGTGCTCATATCTGTTCATTGAATAATTGATACATATAAATCCATACAGCGGCACTGGCTAGCCGAGTGCATATTACACTCGGAGCATGTAAAATTCTGTGCGAGTGGAATAATACGTCCGGTTCCGAAATTATAGGGCAATAAGTATCAAAACTTTCAAACTGTCATACAAAAGTATGCAAAATCGTTACGTGCTGGTACGGAAGAAAGAGAAAACCCACCGCCTGGAACACAGTGTACTTTGTTCAATTTTGTATAGCGTATAGTTGGTGGATGGTGGATCTTCCTTTCCGGAACCCAAACTGTTCTTCTAGTAATATACCCTGTTCATCTGCAAAAGCAAGAATTCGCCTTTGTATTGACTTTTCAAATAGCTTGGATACGGCAGAAAGTAAGCTGATGGGCCGATAGCTCTTGGAAAAGGAAGGATCTTTCCACGGTTTCAAAACTGGGATAAATTTAGCTAACTTACACATTGAAGGGAAGTTGCCAAGCTCCCAGCACCTGTTAAACATTTTAGCTGTGTGTTGTCGAAACCGGGGACCTTCATATTTTTGGATTTTTTCACAATAGCCATCAGCTCATTCGCAGTGACTCTACTTTCTTAAGGAACCAAGGTGTCTGATTGGTCATTGGTCTAAAACCGTCCTATCACGAGCGACTGTGATTGAATGCTGGAAGGCAGATAGGACCGCGGAGGATAATAATTCCACCGAGGTTGAATAGGCACTGTTTCTGGTGAAGATCCCAACGTCAATATTACTCGAAAGTGGTCGAAAGAGAGCTCGTTGAAGACAACCGGAGAGCTGTTTATGGCGATGTTGCTGATGAATATATCCAAAATGGAATGAACTCCTGATCTGGAAAGTCGCGTTGGTTGATCCGGAGTAAGGATGTTGTACTGTCCAGCTTCGTAATCTTCGGCAAGTACGAATCCGTTTCGAATCTGTCTTTTGTTTCCCCGTACCATCTCGAAGATTGGTTTGTTTGGGGCAGTACGCTGCAATGATGATGATGGGTCCCATCGTCGTTGTAATCTCAATTCGGATGGCTTCTATAAGTTTCAGTTTAAAGGCAGGCAGAAGCCTGTGCTGAATGGATCGTTTAATGGCAATGGCAACTCCCCCTCCTCTGGTAGTTGTCCTGTCGAGCCTGTGAATTCTGTAATTGGAAATAAAAATAGAAATTTCAGGTTTAAGATGAGTTTCAGTTAAAATAGCAATATCGACATTCTTCTCTTGAAGAAAGTCGGACAATTCAGCAGTTTTACTCCTGAGTGAGCAATTTACTACAACCAACTCATTATATTGCAGTAGTTTCGTAGTTTTGTTGTCATTGTTTCAAAAATGACGATCAGTTGTTCAGCAGAGAATAAGTCACCAGAGTCACCTTTGCTTGTGGTTGATTATTGCCCATCCTGGAGAGATTTTGGAGGAAGAATATTTTTGTGATCCAGCGGCTGAATATTTTGGATTGCTGTGAGGAAGTGGCGGCAAATTTGGAATATTCCTTTTCGGTGGGAGCAGTGGGAAATGAATTCCATCCTTCTGTGGAACATTCTTGCGCGTTGATTGTTTACGGTACGCCTGTTGTCGAATTTTTGTAAACTCAGCACGTTTTGGACACTATTTGCTAGTGGATGGATAGTCGCTATCACAGTAAATATTATATATTTACCGCACCGACTTTTCATGTGGCAATTCCTCGCTCCTCGATGTACCGGTTTATACTTTTGCCATTCGATGATTATATGGAATAACGATTTATATCGTGTGTGACTCGGCTTTTGTCTGCTTAAGGTAACATTCCACTGTTTTGTAGTGGTTCAAAGCTGGCACAGTTATTTTGTAGCTTTCAGTACATAAACGGATTGTTGCCTGTAGTCCTTTGCTGATCAGCGTGTTGAAATCCGAGCGTAGAGTCGGTGGGAAGCCCTTCAGGTAGAAAGGCGGCATTTTCTCCTTCTTCTGCAGTTCTTCTTCGTCCTCAGTGTACTTTAAACCTAATACATTTCGAATATCATATTATTATTTTGGTATTCATTAGGTAATCTAAACACTGTTTTTATCAAACGATTTGCTATTATAAATTACATTAGATAAAATACATTTATTTTGTACATGATCTTATAACTATTTCAAGTTTGTTTGTATCAGTTCATCACTTTTATTTAATATAAGATAGCTGGCTATTGGATGAACTCATGGAAGAAGAAACAGTCTAACATAAAATAAAATTTAAATTTGAACTCCAATGGACTTGATGAAATGATAAAGAAGTTTCACGAAAGGAAGGTCACGACAAGCAAGAATGTCGCGAACTGGGACTTCGTTACGCAAGGAATTTATTAGTTGAGATTTAACATCACGAAACTCCACGCATGTCCAAACGACATGGTCAAAATCGCGATAACCTTCGCCACAAGGACAATGATTAGTCTCGGAAAGTCCAATTCGAAGGAGATGTGCATCTAACGTGTAATGATTGGACATGAATCTGGACATCACACGAATGAAGCCCCTACTCACATCCAGTCCCCTGAACCATATCTTTGTCGATACTTTAGGAATAATTGAGTGCATCCACCGACCCAGATCATCTTTATCCCAAGAAGCTTGCCAGCTGGCGTTCTTTGGCTAGACGCGCTATACAATTCGTTGAAAGCAATCGGTCTCTCGTAAATTTTACCTTCAATAGCACCACGTTTGGCTATAATATCGGCTCTTTCATTGCCTGGAATGGAGCAATGAGCCAGGACCCAAATTATTGTGATTTGATATTTGATATTCAATATGTCGTTCAGACACTGTTTTATTTTGCCCAAGAAAAACGGTACATTTTTTCCAGCAGCGTTTGATCGATATTAAATTATCTTGAGGCAATCTGTTTTGGCTGAGTGTAAATGTACATAACGTTTCAATTTATTTTCGTAATCAAATGTCTGTGAAAATTTTTAAATAAACGCAGTATTCATAATTCCTCAAAAACATTATAACGTAACTTGGGACGAATTTACTTATGTCTTCCGCCACGATGAATTTGTTGAATTCTTGAATTACATCAAACTCAAACTGAAACTTCTCTATATGCACGAAGAATCAGTTGATGAATAATCATTTACTGGCACCCAGATGGCAAATTCACATTTCAGCCGTCAAACTTTCCGTGTTCGTGGGAAGAATAGCTTGTTAACAAACTTAAATATTAAGCATTCGCACATCGTTACGCTCGACGAGGTCCTCATCGCACAGACTATTAATCAAATATCTCCCCCAGTCTCTCTAGATCCGGTATCACACCGTCAGTAGTGCTATTCTCTTGTGCGTGTGTCTTAGCAGCTCTGCTTTTCCGTATCAAACCTTATAAACACCTTGTTGAAAACTTTAGCCAAACAAAGCGCGCCTGTCGAAGCAGTCATTAATCTTTCGACCGATTTCCAACTCCGACGTGTGAACTAAATCAGCTTTTAGATTCGAAACAAATACCTTCAGAACTTCCTCTCCATCTCCATCCAAACATTTGGAGTGGCAGAAAAGCTTCCAGTTCATCTTATCTCGACATTCTCAATGCCATTCGTCCTTCCCAGGACCATTCATTCAATATTCGAGATGAGCAAAATAGTGAGCTGTCACAAAGAGGTAGAGGGAGAGAAATAGCCTATGTGTAAACATGTAATCACAACCGTATATCTATCTGTCAAATGAAATCATTAGATACTGTTGGACGTTATCATTTGCCAAACTAGAAAAAACGATTTGAGATTCCGAGTCGGAGCCGGTCGTCGAAAGATCACACGTTACATATGCGAACAAACCATGGCCATCCATTTTTCATTTCCGTACCGAGCGGCGAGTTTTTTTAGATTTCGGAAAGGAGAGAACATGAATAGAAAGAATCGTGGGGGCCGGAAGAGTTGTTCGCAAACAAGATGCTCGGTTGTTGTTTTTCAGTTAGACGATTAATTACAACTCGAATCCTGTTGGGACTGTTTCAAAAAGAAGGATTTGGCATTCCGTTTAACCAGTGCTACTGCATGTGCAACTTAATCTATCGATGATTTGCGTTCTCGAAATGCATCCCGATCTGGCAGAGATTGTCGTTTTTGGTGGAAAAGCGGCAGCGTAAAGTGTCTCCTCTATTCTTAAATTTTGTGCCATTGCTGATACGACAGTTAAATGTTTAATTGATGGCACTTCGTTGAATGAATATTAATGAAGTTTAAACTTTCCTTAATGCGAGCATTGGGATGAAGAATTTATCAGTCCATTTATTTTAACGGAGTAACTCAGGATTGTAATTCATTTGGTGCCAGATTAGCTGATTGTGACCGGAATATAGAAATTTTTAATACCACACTACCTAAAGCAATAAGCTTGCTCCTCCGTGGTGTAATAATGCCTTTCTCATATCAATCATATTCTCATATACAATACTGCAGTGTTCAATTCAAAATATTTCTTTTCGATCCTTGAAAGACACCAAAGAGATTGTTTGTTCATTAACTAGTATTACCTACAGAATGAAACAGTGCTTTGATCGTTTAGGCCATCTCAAAGAAATCGAAGTGGGTTAACTGTTATAGGTACTTCCATCACCGAACCTCGAGAATCGCTATAATCGAGGTCAGTTCGTACGATCACCAACTAACATGACGTACAAACTCTATTACAATTTTGATGTCGTACTTTAAACGACGGTGTAAATTATTGTTGAAGCCGAAAAATATGCACAAATTTTGGTGGGAGCATAAAATCTTTCATTTGAGTCTAAGATTGGAAATATCGGTTCTGTCATATCTGAGATAAGTGAATAAGATTTATTTTTGAGTGACTATTATTTCCCATCGTTGTTCGAAAATGTGGAACCAGAATAGTCGGAATCGGTTTGCTTGGTTGTTTACTGATATTGAATGGTATACTTTGTAGGCAATTTAAAAAAAAATTTCACGTGTTTTGTTTGGCGCATAAATTGACGGTATAAAATTTTACCCTACAATTCCGGAACCGGAAGTTGGATCCGGATGAAATTCAGGAATTCTGTAGAGGACCACCAGATCTTCCATTTGAATCTAAGTTTGTGCAACTCGGTCAAACCATCGCTGAGAAACGAGAGTGAGATCCATTTTGGAATATATGACTACTATTTCCAGTGCTACCGGAACCGGAAACTGAAACCAGTTACCGATTGGAGTAATTTTTAGGCCAGTTTAAAAAACTTTTTACGGTTTTTGTTTTGCCACCTTTAGTGACGGTGTACCATTTTCAACACACTTTACCCTAAAATTCCGGAACCAGAAGTCTATTCCGTATGAAATTTTGGAATTTTGAATGGGACCACAAGATCTTTCATTTAAATCTAAGCTTGTCGGTTCAGTTATCTCAGAGAAAACCTAGTGAGATTGATAACACATACACACATATACATACAGACTGACTTACATAGAGACAATGAACTGATTCGAGTGGCAAAAGACGCTTGGCCCTCTGGCCGACTGGCCCAAGTTTTACCAGACGGTCCTGGGTCATTGGCATTATGAGCTCATTACATAATCTAACAGTAGCTTTAAAACGCATCTAAGAACTTCGAAATCGATTCCTGCACCTCCGATAAACTTTAGCACTTCGCATAATATTGCGATTTGTCGTTTTCGTCACATTAAGATTACATCTCTCTAACCAGAAATGTTCGCCAAAATCTTCATCAATGACCACATTAAGTCGTTAAATTGTACCTAAACTTATTGAATGTCATCTTCGAGGGAATTCAGCCGATAAGAAAAAGTGTGTTTTGTCGGTTACTTCACCCATACCATCACATTTTTGGAACTTGAAGCGCAAACTAGCTTTCAAACAAACCTAAGCTCTCAAATTGGTTCAGCCATCTCCGATAAAATAAAGCGGTAAGACAAATAAGTGCGTTTTGTTGGTTACGTCACGTATACTAATATATCCAGAACAAAAAGTGATAGCAATTTGATATTTCAGTATGATTAATGACTCAATAGTGACTCTCAAACGAGTCTAAATTTGATGAAATTGGTTCAGCATTTTCCAAGAAATCAAACGGAGAACGAAAATTCGTCACTTATATCTCTACATTTCCGTAACTGGAAGTGACAACCACTTCTATTTCGAACATGATCAATGATTCAATAGAGAAAGTGGAGTATGAAAATTATATGTAAAATGATCTTAAAAGATTGACATCAATCATTCTTTGGAAAGTATCCTTCCTCATATAGAAAGACTATGCAATCACTGTAAGAACCGACTTTTTAACCAAATGTCATATACCATTCGACTCAGCTCGACGAACTGAGCAAATGGCTGGGTGTGTGTGTCTGTATGTGTGTGTATGTATGTGTGTATGTATAAAAAAAAGTGCGCTCGATGCTCTCGGAGATGGCTGGACCGATTTTCACAAACTTAGATTCAAATGAACGGTCTCTTGGTCCCATAGGTTGCTATTGAATTTCATTTGGATCCGACTTCTGGTTCAGGAGCTACGGGGTAAAATGTGTAAAATGAACTAAAAACTTGCAATCGATTTTTCGGAAACCGCCCATCCACCTTTCGCAAATGGGTTCAAATGAAAAATCTTACAACCCCATATAACCCTACCAAATTTCATCCGGTTACGACTTCTAGTTCCGGAAATACAGACTGAAAGATATAAAAATTTCATTTTCAGGGGCATTTTTTGCATTTCTAATATAGAAAGGTTATGCAAACACTTTGAAAACCGACTTTTTAGCCGAGACTTGATAAGCCAAGTGTCTTATATCGTACGACTCAGTTCGTCAAACACGCAAAATATCTGTGTGTATGTAACGCTTTTTTTGTACTAACTTTTCTCGGAGACAACTGCACCGATTTTCACAAACCTAGAGTCAAATAAAAAGTCTTGTGATCTCATACAAAATTGATGAATTTCATTAGAATCCGACTTTCGGTTCCGGATAAAATGTGTAAATTCCGGATATAATGTGCAAAAAATTATGAAAATACGTGCACCAATTTTGCTCGGATATGGTTGCTCCGATTTTCACAAACTTGAATTCTAATACAAGATTTTGTGGTCCCTTAAATAATTCCTGATTTTTTTAGATCTGACTTTTGTCTCCGTAACTATGGGGTAAAATGTGCTTAAAATGAAAATATGAGCACTAACTTTTCTTCGAGATTACTGAACCGCTTTTCACAAAGTCAGATACAAGTGAAAGGCCTTATGGTCTTCCGGGATTTTTGAATTTAATCTTGATTCGACTTCCAGTTCCGGAACTACAGTGTGATTAGTGTAAAAATTCCAATTTCAAATTATCTACTCGCTTTTCTCAGAGATGACGTGAGCGATTTGTACAAACTTAGATTCAAATGAATGGTATTATGTTTTATGTTAGTAATCAGATGCTTTGCTGTTGACAAAAGAAATCACTAGTCAGCTGGCAAAGCTAGAAAGGATGCTTTGCGGAAAATCGTTCGCTTTTTCCGTTTCTTGAACAACACTGGAACCAGAAACCAAAGCAACTCATAAATTTCCATTGGCGGTGTACACTAGCTTCCAATATTCTTTTCTGATATCTTCACAGCGCAGTAACTCAGTAACGAGCACCTTCTTCGAGTTCAAAGAGACAGGATGGAAAAAATACTATTCATCGAAAGAATAATTTTTCATTTTCAATTCAAATGGTTGATATACACCATTTCGCAAGTCCTTATATTTCTGCCAATTCCCATTGATGTCGAAGTTTGTCAACCACCCCATGTTTTCATTTGAAGCCCAGGCTTACATTTTTTTTGTCGAATTTCCGGAGTTTGTCATACCAAATCACACCCACCGATTCTACACCGCCCTCAAACGTGTTTCATTTATATTTTGCTTACTCTTTTCAGGTAGAATTTACCAAGGAAACCTTTTTTACACCAGCGCAGAATTTTCCGTGAAAGTCTAAAATGAGAGAAAAAACGGTTGGGAAATGTGAATACCATTGTACCGAGCGATCGTACCATTTTTCTAGGAAGTTTTCCGCTACAATTGCTGAGCGTGGATTACATAGACTCTCGCTTAACCCCTTAACACTAATAGGGAAACATTTTTCTTTTCTATAAAAATCGTAATCGATTCTTCAATTAATATTAAATCGATGTTTTTTACTAAATGTTAGAAAAAAATTATTCCAAAGCTTTCTGAACGAATAAATATGTGTCAATCTTTATTGCACAAAAAAGGTTGTGCAAAACGACGTACAGAAAATGGAACATATAATAAATGTGTTATGTGCAACGTCCACTTGTGCTAAACAAATCGTGTATGTACACGAAATCGTTTCGTAGAATACCATAACTAACTATTTATTTTACTATTCTGATAATTAAAGCAATAACTGAAAATTACGATATAATAAACCCAACTCGACGTTTATTTGTTTCTGAGGATCATAGGGAAAAATATTCTCCATGAAATTATAGGAAACTTCTTCACCCTGCTAGGCTTTTCTGGTGATATTCTTTTACTTTACACCCACAATAGCTAACATATCGTGTTGAACTGACATATTTCGTTCTGGACATCTTACGGTCGTGAAAGGGTTAAAGGAATGCTACGTCAGACATGTGTCTTTGTTTGAGTTTGAAGTAATGGCAATGTTTTGAATGGAAATAAAACGAGGAAAATCGAAATGACTCAACGTAGTGGCAGAACATGGCTCTACCTCTTTCAAACGAATCGCTTATGCTAATGTCACTTAATCGTTTAAAGACAGTTGATATTATCCAAAGAATAAGTATATTATAATTCAAAGCACTTCTTCACAATCACTGGTATTATTCCAAAGTAAGTCCCTGCTCACGAACAAAATGCAATCCTAAATCGAGGCACTCAATTAGCTTTTTATTCAACTGCCAAACTTCCTCGTGAAGCTCGCTGTTCGTGGCGGGCTTCGTACTATTCGAAATAATCATTTTAATTGAACGAACGTAAATCTGTGCCACACCCCCATCTAACGTCACTGGTTCAAGTAAAAGTAAAAGACGACTTTCCAACGGAAGCACGCAAATCTATGTCTACAACTAGAAGATAGTAAGTACGCGAGCAGGCGCAAACTTTTCCATTAAGGGATACTGAAATACCAAATCTCGAAACCCATAAAGCGTCCTGCAGACTTTCATCTCTTGTACAACTAAACTGCGAACCGCGATGCCGTCAGTGTCAATCACCTACAGAAGTTCCAAGCAACGAATTATAGACTCGATTATTTCCGACCGGAATAGGCTAGGAAAGAACCGCGGCCAAGGCTATGAAGACGAGCGTATGGCGTTTTATTTTTATTGTTATGAAATTTCTGATGCGATTTGATTACGCCTTTTTCTATTCTATTGCTTCCTTCTGTAAGGGATTTTCCGCGCCAACCCCGCTGCATCGGGCAGCCCCCGGTTCTTCATCGATGAGACTGTGCTACGACGCATTTCGGGACTACGAATTGCGGAAAACGAAACGCACGCATAACCGCTTTACTATTCCGCAGTTGCGCGGTGTTCAAATGTATAATTTTTTTATGAAACGATCAGTGCTGCGGATTTCAATGTTGAATGATACAAATAATAATAAAAATAATAATAATAATAATAATAATAATAATAATAATAATAATAATAATAATAATAATAATAATAATAATAATAATAATAATACAAATCTCAAAAACATTGTATCGTTTTTACAAAGCCGTTTTTATATAAAATACATTAAAATCTCAATTTACACGAAAAGTAGGGCACGCGTAAACTCAATTTCACGTAAATTCAAAGTTTTGCCGCAAAAGTATTTTGCTTTCCCTATATAGAATGAATATGTAACCATTTTGAAACCCGGCTTTTGAACCAAAGCTCTGAGTGCCGAGTATTATAAACTATTCGATTCAGTCCATTTAGATTAAAAAATGCCTGTGTTTGTCTGTATATTCTCGAAGATAGCTGAGCCGATTTTTCCAACCTTATGCTCATATGAAATGTAATAAAGGGTGATTTTTTAAGAGCTTGAGAACTTTTTTAAACAATAAAACGCATAAAATTTGCAAAATCTCATCGGTTCTTTATTTTAAACGTTAGATTGGTACATGACATTTACTTTTTGAAGATAATTTCATTTAAATGTTGACCGCGGCTGCGTCTTAGGTGGTCCATTCGGAAAGTCCAATTTTGGGCAACTTTTTCGAGCATTTCGGCCGGAATAGCCCGAATTTCTTCGGAAATGTTGTCTTCCAAAGCTGGAATAGTTACTGGCTTATTTCTGTAGACTTTAGACTTGACGTAGCCCCACAAAAAATAGTCTAAAGGCGTCAAATCGCATGATCTTGGTGGCCAACTTACCGGTCCATTTCTTGAGATGAATTGTTCTCCGAAGTTTTCCCTCAAAATGGCCATAGAATCGCGAGCTGTGTGGCATGTAGCGCCATCTTGTTGAAACCACATGTCAACCAAGTTCAGTTCTTCCATTTTTGGCAACAAAAAGTTTGTTAGCATCGAACGATAGCGATCGCCATTCACTGTAACGTTGCGTCCAACAGCATCTTTGAAAAAATACGGTCCAATGATTCCACCAGCGTACAAACCACACCAAACAGTGCATTTTTCGGGATGCATGGGCAGTTCTTGAACGGCTTCTGGTTGCTCTTCACTCCAAATGCGGCAATTTTGCTTATTTACGTAGCCATTCAACCAGAATTATGTAGACCATAAATCGGGCGTAAAGCGCGAAACACATTTCGAACCGAACACTGATTTTGGTAATAAAATTCAATGATTTGCAAGCGTTGCTCGTTAGTAAGTCTATTCATGATGAAATGTCAGAGCATACTGAGCAAATAATAATGCATGAAAATCATAACCTCAAAAAATCTGAGCAAATACTAATGCATGAAAATCCTAACCTCAAAAAAATCACCTTTTACTTTCCACAGGAAGCCATTGCATTTTGAATAGATAACGAAAAAATTCTTTTGTATTCGGTTCAAAGCTGGAGGAAAAATCAGAATCGACTTTTTGCAGTTTGATCGATTCTGCAGTTTGAGTTGTAAGAATTCGAATGAATACTCAAGAACTAGAAAAAAATAAAAAACTGAAAATAAACAAAAAACATCTCTTTAATGAACATTTAGGGGTTTGTTGGTTCATGTAAAAAATTCATGTTTAGTTTCGATTTCTTTCACCTTTCAACCATCAGTGCGTAAAGCAGTTCAAATTGAGCTGCCATCTCCGCCTAGCAGTTAAACCGATAAGAAGATGCAAAGCTTTCACTATTTATTCAACACTATAAAATATTGGATAGGTTCTATATTATTTCTTACGTCTTAGGTGTAAACGAGTGATGACACAAATATTGTCAGTATCGAATATTTCATTTGATCCAGTGCTTTACCCCCTCTTCTAAATTTCCAAGCCTGAATACCATTCTTTCTTTCCAATTTTCGAATAAGAATGCACTTTGTATTCATACGACATTCAAAAATGTAAACCCTCAAAGAATGTAATAGTTTTAGGGTATAAAAAGCATATAAAACATTCCTACCCAAGTTGCAATCCACAACTAGTTCTGATGCGACTAAGTCCAAACTATGTTTCAACAAGAGTACGAATATGTTTTTATGTTATACTGGTTAAAACAAGGTGACAACAATGTAACTTCATAACATAACTAGTTACGAAATAGTTATTTAGGTTTCAAATCACTACATCTTTTTGTCATATTGAATTAATTATAAATTATAAGCTACCGTTACTTAATCCAAACATATCTTTAATAACAACTATGCTTCTAGCTACTAGTTGAAAATAAGTTTATATGACTCCAATAGTAGCAACAATTGCACAAACATGTTAATTGCTACACTGGTTAAAACAAGGTGACGACAGTGTTTTTTTATAACATAAACATTGAACTAGCTATCATTTGTAAGTTAACGTTACTTGATTCTAACATATCTTTAATCACAGCTATGGTTTTAGCTACTAGTTGAAAAAAGGTTGCAAAACCATTATAAATACGCAAACATTTTGAGCATTCTGAACATAAGGTTTTTCCGTTGTTTATTGTTCATATCTTCATAAAAAGATTTTGTTTGAAGGCGCATAAAAACAGGTATTTAAAATTTAATTCCGCTCCGCAGTTTTAAAATCGTTGTGAAATTTGTACCTTGTATCAAATTTGTAATTTCAAATACTATACCGTCTTTTTATTGTTGATAGAAAAACATTATGGATTCATTCAATGTTTATAATGTCGATTGCGAAAAAGTTTCAACTAGTTTACTTGAAAACAAGAAAAGACCGCTCAAATAAAGATAAAGATCCTTCGTCGAGAGCTAGCCGAGTAGTATTCACAGCACCAAATTCGAGTCGTCGGGGCGCCAGTGCACCGGAAGTCATGCACCATCCGGAATCACCAGCCCGTCGGGAACTAGTCAAATAGTCCCGCGACGTTGACCAGAAGTCTTCCACCCCGATGTAATACCTAACCCACCGTTAGGGGAGGTATGGTTGGAAGGTTGGATATGCGACTGTGACTGAAGCCGGATCACTGAGTTTGAACGAAACGGTTATGTTCTGATTGAAGATTACGAAGCCTGTAGACACGTTGATGTTTGATCTGATAGTGTAAAATATCTTTTTTAATTTACTATTTCGTATTTATTATAAAGAATATTACGGGACACACTCACGGGAGTACATGATCCGGCATTCCACGAATCTCTTCTCTTACGGATGTGTCGAAAAACATTCATTGTAGCCTAAGGTAAACAACGGATTTTTTCTAGTTTGAAGAAATGAGTGCTCGCCGCGGATCGGAAGCAGAAGCATTCATATTCCATCACTAACAATATCGTTGGTATAAACTGATCAGATTTCCTGGGTGGGCATCCTACAATGAATCATTTATTGTACGAAGAAAAAGAGTTTATTCAGTATAAGCACTAGGCACTATAAAGGTTAACTAACTCAATTGACTTTTTGCTAACTGGACAAAAACTCAAACTCAATTTTTTTTCCTAGTCCACTCAAGCGCCTCCTTTTTCTTTTTTAACCACGTTTGGTACAACACTGACTTCTCTCTTATTCTTTCTTTTTCTTCAGTAAAATACAAACTTCATGTTTTCCGGGGTGTTGGAACTTCATAATGGTAACTTGTACACTTTGAATTGTTCTACAAATGTGTTCAGATCTACACATGCAATCAGAAGATGCTGTACGTTGTAGTGGAAACGCATATTATTAATTGTCTTTGATATCACGAGCAGGGATGATATACAATAATACCGCTTTTGACATCGGTTTTGCTTGTATATCTCAAGGCATGCACTCTTAGTAGTTTTAGAGGAACATGCACATTCTCATAATTCATAACAATGAGCCTATTAACTGAATGTGTTAGCAAAAAAGAAACTGACTAGTTTCACTCCCCATGGATCACAAACTAGAAACTTGATAGTTTTTTTTAATACGTTGGTAGATTTTCAAGCCTATATTCTAAGCAATTTTGGATGTGCAAGAATGTCTACACATCCCATGAAAATTGGTCAATTTTATGTATATAGAACCACGAGTACATACCGCACTGTAGTTTCTGAATAAAATTATGTAAAATTAAACAATTCATATATAATTCACAACACTGAAAATTATATAAAAAATTGAATAAAAACGCGTAACAAAATCGTGTAAATTGAATTCGCGTGAATCAAATTCGCTTAAATTACGGTTCTAGTTTTATGACATCTCGGTTCAGTGATACCTGTATTTCTTATAAAACGATATATCTATTTACATCGCACAACTCTCAATAAAAATTCTTAAATAGAAACTCCGTGAATATTCACAGCCAAACCAAGGAAGGGACAATTACCGGCCGTCCGTCCCTTCCAAGCAGGTTTCGTCAAATAGAATCTTCCCTTAATCATCGAAAGATGGTGTGTTCGTGCAATCCGAACGGGAGCAGCCGTGAAGGACGAAACAGTATTTCCTACTGCTATACATGCACGGTAATTTGCTGGGAGTCTGACAGCACCCCTCTAACAGGGTGCGATAGATCGAATTGCGTCGTTTCCTGTCACGCTTGCCTGCGTTCCTAAATTTGAATCATCGCTATCGGTACATAAACAGTGTCAGCCGCGGCAGCAGAAGCATTGGCAGCAGCGCAGAGTGTGTGCCGATGCGATGGGAGGCGACCGCTCTAAACGAAGTACCCCATAAAACCCTATCAGCTCACCGGGCTGTGGAAGTCTTTGTTCGCCGACACCGAACCAACAAATCCGGCTGTATCATGATAACCCAGTGAAATGATTTTCATCGTTTTGCCTTCTAGTCGTTAGGTAGCCAGGATATATGTATAAGGGAAAAATCAGCCCTAGTGTACTATTTTCGACAAAGAGAAACGTGAATCTATGCGATGGTCGTGATCCACAAGTGGCTCTCCTGCCGTGCAGCAGAGCACAATGAAGTTCACCGCCCCAGCGTACTACCCGTTTCAAATTCTGTGTCAGTAACGCCTTCGGTATATTTTTTTTACCCTGCAAGAGTCCAAACCATTTCTGAAACGCAATATCGCATTTTCCACCCCCACTGACGTGCAGCTACCCTTCTTTGTACTCAAATTTTAGCTGAATTTATATGTCTGTTTCCCCCTTGACAGCATCAACTTACTCTCGCTGGGAAGAAAAACTCTTGGTAAGGCGATAGGACGAACGGAAGCTGGCCATGATTTTCCGGGCAGAAACTTCGTTTCTATATCCTAGTGGATGATTTTCATGCTCATATTCGCTCACCACATGATGAACATAGAACGCCAGCTGAGTAAAATGGAATGTTACTGACCATTACAGAAAGATGGAGGCAGATGCTGCTTTTATCACGTGGAGGTCATTCGAACTCGGAGCTATCCTGTCCTGCCGATGCTATTTCGGTTACCGACTGCTAAAGGGCAACTTAGAAGCAACAAAGTTTCAATACGGAATTGGTTTAACGAACGGACTAACCGACAACAAGCAAGACACGGGGAAATCATTCCTAACGACAATTCATTCCACGTTCAGTTAGTTTCGAGCATATTCCAGAAGCGAATTTAATTACTATTTCTATAGTTGTGACAATCGCTCTAAGTTGACACATTTCTTTTTGTACGTGATCATTAAATTATTTTTTCAGGCATAATTTTATCGTAGGCATAATTCTGTCGAAGGCGTAATTTTGTTGAAAGCTGTGCATACATGATTCAATTATTTTTCAACACTCTATATATTTTTCATTAAAATCGATTTTTGGCCATCATGAAATCAACAATATGCGCAGTTTGTATTCAATAGATGAAAAGAAACGTTCCAATGTATGGTGCCTATAGACTTTAGTAAGTATGGATGTCCCTTTAGCATCAGTGAATCAATCCTACTGATGGTGATGAGGTAATCGCTCGTATTGCCTTTCATTAGCCAAGCGACGCTGCGACGCTCATCCCCCAGCGTTTTCGGTCTTTGTTTGGCAAGTAACACATGAAAGCAAGCAATTTGTGTCATTCTTCTGCTCCCAACACCAGTACCCTATTCCTTGAACTTTGGCCCGGACTCAGTATCCTCCTTGTGCACAACACAACGCCGACGTAGGGAGAAGATGGGGTAAAACGCACCCCCGAGGCATAATGCACCTTTTGCTTTTCTCGAAAGTTACCAACTTTTTTCAGTTTTAATGAAACTGAAAGTTCGCCATAACAACAGATTACTATAAAATTTTGGTAGCGATAGTTAAATCATATCTGGAAATAATTGAAAATAAAACAATTATGTATCTGTTATAAGTAATTTTTGATGTTTGTTCCATAGTAATTTTCTAGGATGAGGAAGATGATTTTAATTATGTAACCAGTGAACTTCTTTGCCAATCATTCGGGTTTCTAAAATTAGTTCTAATACAAACGATGTATTTGCAACTTTCTAGAAAAGTCGACAAATTTATCGTCTCATATTTTTGGGGAAAAACGACCCGAATTGTGTGAGGCAAAGTGCTCAAGAATTCGCTTACAACAATTATCCATAAGTTATCAATTTAATGCATAATAGTGAACAATCTTCCACCTGGCAAACATTTCGTCAACTAAAAATTTAAAGCTCTCTTTAAAGAAGAAGAAGAAGAAGAAGAATAAGAAGAAGAAGAAGAAGAAGAAGAAGAAGAAGAAGTTTTATGAGGATGCCTATTGCCCCGTGGTTGTCATGAGCTTTAATCCTTTGTTTTAATGGATGTTTACCTGTTGTTTAAGATCATCCTGCCTCTATGTTCAGATAATCGTCACTTCGTGTAATTTAGAATGTATATTTTTTAGATTTTCCACGATCAATAGACAATTTTAAGAGGTTTTAAAATATAAGATATTTCATGTATTTTTCAATGTATTCAGCGAGTATTTGTATGCAATTTTGAGAAATAATGATTACGAAAGATAGTCATGCATGAAACTCTTCCGTGTTATTCTCTATAGTTAAGATATAGATACATTTCCTTAGGGGGTGCATTTTACCCTATCTACCCCTAATTGCATGGTGATGGTGTGAAGCACTGGCAGTACGCGATGGATGTGGAAAATAACAAAAACTGTAATGAAATAATCTATCAACCGCTCTAACACCCAGTGGAAAGAAAGTACCGAATTGTGAACAAGCATGACATAGGGTTGCTACGATAAACGAATTACCGAAGTTTGTGTTTTTATTTACTTAATTATAAATAAATGAATTCAAGTGAATGTAAGATGCGGAAAATGAGAGATTTTAGATTTTTGGACTGTGGTACGGAGGTCCGAGTGTCGTACATGGAGGATTAAAAACCGTAAAAGTGCTCTGCAATCGTAAAATGGTATCTTATAGTTCATTTAGGTATTTTGTTTTGACAGTCGATTTGTGTCGAACTGTGACGTGTTTGGCAGGTTCAGTATAAAAAACAACTTTCGTTCTCTCATGAAATATTATTTTTCGACACTGGAAATGAAGTTCACTGCGGCATTCCCGAGATGCGGTTATTCAGGCCAATGACAAAAAAATATATTAAATGTAGTTGACTGATCGAAAGAAGTGTAGATAAGCATGCTACCAGATGCCACTACTATTGGAAATGAGCGTTAGCTCTATATTTCATGTGAAATTCTGCAGATAAAAATAATATTCTGTCGCTGGGTAGCGCGCTTGCTGATTCCGGCCCAAAAATACGAACGCGAGCGCACTTCGGAAGCGTGTTCGGTCATGCTGATGTTGTATTGGGTGAACGTTTTGTGTCGCCTGGTAACTGTGACGAAACCTAAATCCACGATTACACGTCAAAGAATAGAATGAGTACCAAGCAATTGACAAAAGCCAGTAAGAATCCTACGAAGCGGTCTAGGAAGGCAATCGGGTAGAGCTCCATGGTGTCGGTTTTCTAGTATTGTCATGGAATACTGTTTGAGAATCACCTCGAAAAAGTGAAAACCATCTACGGTGGGTATAAGTGTGTGTTGTTTGAGCGATTGATGACCAAAATTGCCTGTTTTGAAGCGAAAACCTTATTTGGTCGAATTGGCTTCTTTGGGCTATTACCTGTTCCCATATCTCAAAAGATGGCTGAACATTAAAAAAAATTTCCTCGCACGACGAGATCATCTACGAAAAATTAATTTTTGGAGTAGGATCGAATAGTTGGAAAAACCTCTTAATAATCCACCAAGTGGATCGTGCCTTTCACTTTGCCATTCAAACTGTTAAAATTTGGTCTTATTTAAGATACAAATTCATTCAGATATATTCAGGTAGTTCACAAAAGTATACTTCAGCGTTTACGTCATATCCGACATTTTCGAAACCAAAGAATCAACAATAATACATTTCAACTTGCCTATTGGTTACTTCTTAAAAAAATGTGCGGATAGATAAAAATGCGATTTGTCGATTACGTGACACATACGATTTTGCAGTTTGATCTTCAAACTCGATCAATAATACAATAGTAGTCTCCAAACGAGCCAAGTATTGTTGAATTCAGTTATTTCCGGAAAATTAAGCGGAGGGAAGAAATTTGCATTTTGTCGGTTACGTCGCTTATATCATTATATCTCTGTAAATGGAAATGACAGAAATTTAATCATCGAATGTGATTCACAACCCATGAGTAACTCTGCAACATAAACTGCTGACGCACTGATGAGCTGAAAGCGAAACGTAAAAAATGAAAATAGTTATGTGTACTTAGCACAAAACCGATACCCACGTGGTACCAAACCCCTTAATAACTCTGAAACGAGTTTTAACCTGTTACAATCAGTTCGGTCATCTCCGACAAATTTTAGCAGAAAGAAAATAAATGCGTTTTTCGGTTACGTCACTTATTCCATTATGTCTCCAAAACCGGAAGTGAAAGCCAATTGATCATCAAACTTGATTCACAGCCCAAGAGTAGATTTCAAGTTATTCGAAGTGTGTTACAATCGATTCAGACATCTCCGAGAAAATTGAGAGGAGAGAAAAATCTTTAAAAGGTCGCGTCAAGCTGAATCGAATGGAATAAATACTGGGGGTCTCAGGAGCTCTGATCAAAAGTAAGATTTTTCAGCAATTCTCATTCCCAAAGAGGATACTTTTCACCCCACCTAATTAACTATTTTGCATAGTTAGTCGAGTTCGAAAAATGTATGTGTTTTGTCTGCGTGTGTGTCCAAAAATATTTGTTCGACTTTCTTGGAACAAGTTAAAACGATTTTTGAAATTGTGATTACGGTTTAGGTTGATATAGAATTTTTTCCGAACTCGACTTCTGTTTCGGCAGCAACTGGTTGACTAGTGGCGATGTAGAAGAAGTAGAATTCTTTCAAACCAGCCTGTAAATGATTCTTGTATTCTCATTAAACCTACATTAATTTTAGCTACACCAGTTCCTTGTCCGATAGTAGTGAGATTAGTTGAATTGTATTTCACGAACAGAATGCTTTTCGTGAAATAAAAAGCATTTGTATATTCTTATTTTATGCCCGGGTTGGCGGTTGCATAGGGCGTTGGTGTTACAAGCAAGCCATTGTTGTATGTTCGAGCATCTGAAAGTAATACAATGATTCTGTACGCTTTAAATCGGCTGTCTGTGTAAGCCGAAAGACCATATTCCACAAAAGAATGTAATACCAAGACGTTGCTTTTTATATATTTTTTTCATTAAATCCTTCGCTCAATAACTAGCTATAGTAATTAGGAACATTACCTGCTTTTCAGTTCGCTTTCACATATCATCCAAGTCAGTCGATAAAACAAAAACGCTTACGTTCGGGACGGAAGAAACCAAGTACTGTATTGTGTAGCGAACAAAAGCTACCGCCACCACTACTAACGAAAACAATTATTGTTGACTTTAGACAGTGCAAAATAAGACCTTCGATACGATAACTTGAAGGCTTGCTTAAGGAGCAAATGCATCTTCATATTAAACATGTAAATTCACTTCAACGCAACAAGACAAATAATGTTGTTTACATCCCGAGTAAAGTCTAACATCAAAATTAGAACAAATTGATATTTGATTATGATAGCAACATCAGATTGAAATCCTAATATGATCAACTCATCAAATTTTAAATTAATATCACATTGTGTTATCATTTTGCTGTTTAAAGGCAAAAGTTTTGTGAAACTCAAAAAATGAATATATTAAAATCAACAACTTAGTGAATCCATTGAAATTGAGCAAATTTCAAATGGCAGCACAAAAATACAAAGTTAAGTTTCAATGGAAGAATTATTCCTTCAATCCTTTGTTGCCTTTTACAAAAATGCTTTGACATCCTGCCGAGATCCTGCAGTTGACCGCAACCAAAACCGCGAAAAAACGATTTTTTTTAACATTTTTTCAACTTTTACGCAAATAATACTCTTTCTTTTTAACCACGAGAATATTGGTATCAAACCACACGTCTGTGAGGCATTAGATAAATTGGCGATCATCGGTACCACGTTTGTCTGAAGCAGGTCAATCTGAATAGTGGCTTTGGCATTCCCATCTCGTTGATCGTCTGCCCTAGAAGTAGCTTATTTCTGAATTTGATATGAGAAATATATTTGACGTCATCTATTTCCTTCTAGATACGTTAAGTATCCGATCCTGTAACAGTTTTTGCGTTCAGTTTTAAAAAAATGTTTCGATATTTGTAATCATACGACGTTGCGAAGTACATTCCAAAGTTCTTACACCATTATTTTCAGTGCATCCAGAAATCGGGGACCTGGATGGCGAAAATAATCTACTCGCCAAACCCGTTCTGAAAATGTCCATAACTTTATATTCAACAGTATGGAAAATTAATTGTTTACGAAGTTCGAACATCGAATATTGAATGTCTCAGATATCAGAACCTAGAGCTAATTCTTAATAATACTTTAGTGGCTTAGAGGAGCCGCCAAGAAAATATATGTTTAATTTGTATATTCCTAAGCAGTCTACAAACTGGGTCGAAGAACCTCTTCAAAACAATTCTTATTCCTAGTTATAAATGCTTAGAACTTCATATTCTCACTAACGCTAGATGCTATGAGAAGTATTTTATCAATCATCTAATAGATCTTGAAACTTTAATACACTTTTCTAAAGAACCCGACTAACTAAATCTTCATAATTTTGAGTCACAGAACTAATTCTGCATCAAATGATCGTAAATTATAAGTTTACACAAGAACTAAAAATTTACTGAAGAGATTCTGGTTCTATCTATGGTCCGAAGCGAAATAATCGTTCATTGTCCCAATTAGTCGAAAATACAAATGATCTGAGATACCTTATTGCCGGATTCCTAATTCACGTTCCCTGTGTTGTAGAAGAACTGTAAAACGTTCGGTCTTCAGAGTCTCTAAATTCGTATTTGAAAGTGATTACATGTGCGAGTTGTTTAAGATCAAATAGATGACTCAATTTAATGTTATAATGTTTGAATGCTACATCTTTGGATATGAGAAGGACAATGAGAATATTTTTATACTGTGCTCAAATAGCCACACTGCTATTCACGGTGGATGCGGGATGGAAGCGACGCAACGAGTGTGCACTGACAGAAACTACCTGCATACAACTTTGTGAAACAACACTGCTTGTCATATAACCGAACATTTTTCATCTCCTGATAGCTAGCGCTTACAGTCCATAGCAATTGCCAAAAGTTCACATTCCAAAGCACCTAAGTTCGAAACCGGATTCTCTCCGCCGGGTAGTGTGGGGAGATTGCATGAAATCTTTTTTCTTGCTTGCGACTAATATGGAGATTGCATAAAATCTTTTTTCTTGCTTGCGAGTAATATCGCCTAAATGTATACTATCCCGGACCTTTTTTGGCAGTTCTATTTTTAGATTATGCTTGTGACGTGTCATTTCGAGAAAATCTAGATCATATTAAGTTTTCAATGTGCTTTCACTGAAAGCAAAACTAGTTTCCAGTTTGATGTCACACATCATTTTTTTTTGCTTTCAATTTTGATCTTTTAACCGTTAAAACGACCAAAACGATAGCAAATTAAGTGATCGATATATACGAACAGCACAACATCAAATTGAGTTTTCTTTTTAATCTCACACTCTACTCGGGTTTGGATATGAGAAGGACAATGAGAACATCTTTATACTGTACTCAAATAGCCACACTGCTATTCACGGTGGATGCGGGATGGAAGCGACGCAACGAGTGTGCACTGACAGAAACTACCTGCATACAACTTTGTGAACCAACACTGCTTGTCATATAACCGAACATTTTCCATCTCCTGATAGCTAGCGCTTACAGTCCATCGCAATCGCCAAAAGTTCACATTCCAAATCACCTAAGTTCGAAACCGGATTCTCTCCGCGGTAGTGTGAAGATTGCATGAAATCTTTTTTCTTGCTTGCGACTAATATGGAGATTTCATAAAATCTTTTTTCTTGCTTGCGAGTAATATCGCCTAAATGTATACTATCCCGGACCTTTTTTGGCTGTTCTATTTTTAGATTATGCTCGTGACGTGTCATTTCGAGAAAATCTACATCATATTAAGTTTTCAATGTGCTTTCACTGAGAGCAAAACTAGTTGCCAGTTTGATGTCACACAGCATTTTTTTTGCTTTCAATTTTGATCTTTTAACCGTTAAAACGACCAAAACGATAGCAAATTAAGTAATCGATATATACGAACAGCACAACATCAAATTGAGTTTTCTTTTTAATCTCACACTCTACTCGGGATCTCACTTGTATGAAGAATTGGATGCAATTCAATTAGCCAAAGGCAATAACAATGTGCACTGCATGTGCAGGTTATTTTGTTAAACGGCCATGTTAAGCCAAAATGAAAGTTGTTGAATAAAAAAAACCATTTTTAATCCATCTAGTGGAGTAATGATGCCTTTCTCATATTACTTATATATTCAAAAATATCACTAGAAGATTCTGTCAATGATTTTTTTTTTCAATCTTGATTAAAATGAGAAACTTTCTTTGGGTTTGAACTAACATAACCTTTTCAATTTGTAAACAGTAATGTCAAGTTGATATGAATTTTTCCCTATTTTTCATTGTCGCACTAAATGATTAAACACACATTATTTGAATTTAAATTTGTGGAAATCGATAAAATCATTTCTGAGCAAATTGAGTAAGTCTCGTTTTAGAGTTTTTAGCACTGTTTCCGGTACTTCTGGTACCGGGAACGTAGGAAGAGTATAGCCGAAGTCGGTTCGTTTAGTAAATAACTAATATAGCCTACAAATTGAATCAGTTTTGAGCCAAATCTTTGACGCTTTTTTGCATCGCTGCTCTAAATGACGGTGTGTAATTTTTAATACACTTTACCCTATGAAAGCATGATGAAATTCAACAGCAAGCTATGGGACTATGATATTTTTTATTTTATGAGTGATATTATTTGACACAAACTCACACACATCGTCATCATGATTGTGTGATAATACTAACAAGCAGGTACAAATTGAATAAAATATTTACAAATTTCAATATTTTTCACCTGCAAAATATAGATTGTTGCAACCTGCAAGCTGTACAGAATTAAAAAAAGCACACTGCGAACGGAGTAAATTCATTCATTTTGAATGACGGCTTAAATGTTTTGACACTCATCGCTCTATAATTTCGGAACTGGAAGTCGGATCTGCATGAAAATGCACAGTATATTTCAAGACAATGAGAGATTTTGTTTGAAAATCGGTTTAACCATTGCTGAGAAATCGTAGTGAGTTCCCTTTTTGGAGATTTTCTTCACTATTACCGGTCATTTCGGAACCGGAAACCGCTGTAGTCCCAAAGTAGTTTTATATATTCACTAACTAACAAGATCTGCCAACTAGATGAGTAAGTTTTATAAAAATGTGCACCTCGTTCCGCTATCGCTTGTGAAAAATGCTCATGAAATTGAAAATTTTCACTTATTGCACTATAATACCGGAACCGGAAATCGGATCTGAAAAAGCTTTTGAGGGACTTGTTAAAGAATTTCAAGGCCATACAAGGTTTGTTAAAATCGGTTAAGAAATTACGAAGAAAATTGAGTGCGCATTTATTTCATAAATTAGCACATATTTGTTTGTAACTCCGGAACAGGAGATCGGATTAAATTAAAATTCAAGAAAATTATGCGTGGCCATAAGACCTTTCTTTTGAATCTAAGTTTGTGAAAATCGGTTCAGCAATATCTGACGTGTGTGACTATTTTTTTCCTGTTTTTTGTGCATATCACCCTGCAATTCCGAAACCGGAAGTCGGATCGGCATAAAATTTAATAACAGTGTATAAGACTATAAGGCCGTTCATTTCAATCAGAGTTTGTAAAAATCGGTTTATCATCTCTGAGAAAATTGAGTGACATTATTTGTCACATACATACATACATACATACATAGACATACACACATACATACGCACACACACAGACATGTTGTGAACTCAACGAGCTGAGTCGGTTGTAAAGTCGGTTTTCACAGCGACTGCATAGCCTTTCTATATGAGAAAGGCAAAACGATTTATAAGGCTCGTATGATTATTTGATGATTATTTGATGATTTCGCTTAACGCTGGCTGGTTAAAAATATGGAAGTTAGTTGTGAATGTATATGATTATCAAACAGTTAGGCAGTGTTGGTGATTGCCGAAAATTTGACAGAAGCTGCTATATTGCTCTCTATATTGTATACAACATATACAATCCGGTAGAAGATGCTATAAGAAATTTATACTCTGAGTATTTCACGGCCCTTGAAAAAAAATACAGTCTGATAATGATCGTTGCTGTGTGGAATTTCGCAAGAGAGGATCGCAAGTTGACAATTATCGCAGAAAATCGAATCGATGGTTCAACTTGATGTTTCTCATACTAGGTTGCAATATTTCAAAACCCATGTGTGGAGCATTCACATACATTTTCATAGACACAACTTATACAAAGGTTGTATGCACATAGTTAGAATAAGCGGCAATAGTAAAATGATTCTATCGCAATTATCCACTATTATCCACATACAGAATCCAATTATCCACATACAGAATCGGATCGCGAAACGAGAATAAGCGACCGTTTGTTGCTTCAGAGAGGATCCCCACAGCAGCGTGCTAACCTTTGATTCTCAGAAATGTCGCTCTCGCACTGGTGTCTATTCTATGTTAAATGAGCCATGCCGGGTGTTTGTTGTTGCGATGATATTAGTCTCTCTTTGATGGCACTGATTCAATCGTGTAAAGAGTGAAGAGTGAGCATTCTTTGATACGATAAATCCTTGCAGTTAGGATTTCAACCCGCATAAAGTGTTAATACTGATCGGTTAGAATGCACACAAGGCAGTTGGTGGTAAAGGATTACTTGTAAGTTTTCGTCAACACACCGCACCAATCAATCATCATTTTCTTATCAAAATAGAACCAAAATAGCACATAAGATTTTGTTTTTTTTTTCGACTGCTTGATTATTCGGGACATTGTTCTAGACAGAAATGAAGTTCAATGACCAAGCCGCGAAGCAATAAGATTATACCTATCATTTTATTGAATCCATACTCCGCCGTTTGTTTACTCAAGCAGTATCGCATTCTTAAATGAACACACCCTGCACAAATGTATCTTGGCTGTTGAATATTTACAGCTCAGCGAATTGTCTGACCCTTTTATGTAGAATAAAAGTCATAAGTCATAAGAAAGAGAAAACACTAATAATCTTAAAATGTTCCGGAGAAAATGTCTCAAACAAAAAGACCCTAACGGTGATAAAATAAATAGCCACCCTACCGTACCATTGCCAAATATGTTAGCGATACGTCGCACTGCTTGGCAAAAAGTTCTATCAAAAAGTTTCCTGTCGGTATTGGCAGAAAGTTTCCCGTCGGTATTTTCAATAGCGCAGTTGTACAAAGACGAGTGATTGATAATATTGCGGTGCGTTGTTCGAATGAGCAGTTTTTCCTATCGGCAACACCCATCGAGAGCGCTTCGAACACTGAACGTCTGTAGCTATAAAGCATTGTCAAGATATTCAAATGGTAAATTGTTCAGAATGATCTAGAATTGCCATCGAAACAGCGAAAGGAAAAACCGGGAGGAAAATTGCACAAAAGCTATGACTAACTAACGATTAATTCAATTTAATTTCATTACGAGAATTAACGTTATTAAACGTGAACGTGATTATTACGGCTCACAATTGTCACCGAAGGGGTTGTTCCATGCCTCATGAAGGACACGACCGGACGACTGTTCATGAGTATGTGACGTTGGAACTGATCTGGACATGGACTGGGTAACTTATCGACTGGTTTGTCGATTCGGCAACAGATGGGTGATTGCTTTTAATCGCGATGACATTCAGAAATTTGCTTTTTCCACAATAGTTTTATGGCGGGAGCGGTGTTTCAAGTGAATGGGATTTATTTAGACACGTAGTTTAGACGATTTAAATTCGTGAACATATGGGAAAATGTTTCCAAACGAAAGTTATCGCGAGCGAACGGAAAGTTTTGTGTTGGGTATGTTTAGTTTTATTGCATTTTTACAAAATGGTAGTTGTTCGTTAGTAAAATTCAGTATTCCATAGCAGTGCTATCATATTTCTCATTTTGTGGAACGGTTATTTCAGGGCAAACTTTATTCACCCCCACATAAGCAGTCCCTACGGGAGATTCTCTTCAGGAAACCATAATCCACCAAGTAAGGCAAACTTTAGCTCGACTATTTATGAGCCAAATCGGCCGATAATCCAGCTCATATTTTTCGCCATCATCCCATCGAGTCCCATACATTACGAAGCTAATGGCAGCCGGGAAGCACCACGACCAAGCAGTAACAGCACAGCAGTTCTCCGTGCACAAATCTCAATTATATTCGATTCAGGCTTTGATCCCTTTTCCTTGTTTCCGTCTTTACATGTTGCCTGATTCGTTTGCTACACAGAATTTTTGCCCACAAAGTACCGGAAGTACTTCAAGCTGCGTGTGATCCCCGTGCTGCACTGTTATTTAGCACACCGGGGACATAGTTTACGTTTTGCTCTTTCACACATATGTAGCCTAACTACTGCTCATGGGCAGCGTAAAAAGTGTAGGCCATTTCCGTAGGCAGTCAGCTCGGCAGGAAATGAGTAAAAGCTAGTTTAGTTGGCATTAGCAAAAAAAAGTGTCCGAGAATTAACTCTTTCCGCTTTAATGCTTTATTCCTGATTTAACAGAAAGACGAGCATGGGGCGGAACAATGAGTAGGAAATCAAGAACATAAATATTCGTAGACGCATAAAATCTTAAACTCACGTAAATGGGTAATGGTTAATGTTTTACATGTATGACGTAGTCGCTATCCATTCCATATTGAGCTTTACACAGTCGTGCTGAGCAAGGAGCAGGATGTCATGCGGGAAAAGTTTCTCGGGAAAGTGCACTCAGCTGTGCAAGTGATAACACGAGCCGTAACCGTCCTCTTCTTGCTGGAACCGATGGATTGGAATAGTTTGGTAGTATAATCTATTACCACAAATTCTGGATAGTGATGAACAAAAGCTACCAAAACTGATTAAAGTACATACAGAACTCTCACCAAATGATCTGAAACCGTCATAGCTATCGATATTTGAATTTTCCGAAGTGAAAATATAAACAAATTCAACGAATCGGACAGAATATAGCTTTATCGATCGTTTGTAAACTGTATTACATCTTACTTTACTGTGAGGTGCCTTTTCAAGTTTGATGTTTGTGATTGCAAATATCTCGAGTTTTACCAAAGAAGTCGAATGAATAAAACGTAGCATGCTTGAATTTCGATAGTAAATGCTACGTGTGGATCACGTTCCTGTCAAAACATGCTACAAACTGTAGTATTTACTACAAGTATTCGGTAGGTAGCTCTAGAGGTTGCTACTCGTGTGTTTGCTGATAAAGTGAAGTACATAAATTAAAGAAGTGGTATTTTTACAGATGTAAGTACGTTTCTTGCTTTGTGCATGCTTATGCCAGCTTTTCCGGCTCTGTGTCGATACGGTATGCAGTAAATGCTTAAATTCGGAAGTAGCATTAACTACATGTTCGAACTTGTTTTTTTATTCATATCAAACCGCGTTATACTCTGTGGACTTTGTTTTTGAGAAGATACTACAAACAACAGACTTTACTACATTTTATTCATACGGCCCATCAGGACATCGAAAATATGATCAGCAATTTATGATTAAAATTTTAAATGGCGGAAGATGACTTTAGGATGGTTTTAAAATTATCGGATGTATAGTGCACCATAAATAAACGCTCCTGTCGTGCGCTCGCTTTTCTCGAGCTTGGAAGACGGTTTTGATTTAGTGAGCAAGATTTCATTCATGCGTCACCTACTGGGTAAGTCTAAACAAAATTCAGTTTCAGAATTCAGGCTCAGAACTCAGCTTTAGAATTCTGGTCCTGAACCCAAGTTCAGAATTCAGTTCTAGTTTCATAGTTCAGTTCTAGAATCCAGGATTAGAATTGTAGGTCAAACATATTTATTATCTATTCTGGGTTATGTGGTTTCAATTTTGATTTATTGACGAAATATAAGAGCAAAGTAAGCAAAGTCTTTGCCTTACATTCCCTTTGTGGAATTTGGCCTTTCTGTTTCAACAGACATCGCGTCCGATTCATGGCATATAGAATCACTGCATGGCTAGTGCTACGATTCTATTAGTAGTCTGGACTTCACGAACGTCTTAATTGTTTATTATTACCACTATATATTACTCTTCACTACTGAATACGATTATTTGGTTATAATAGTTGAGCTGGGCAGCCGGGCTTTGAGACAAAATTGTTAATTTATTTACTTTAAAATTTTAGTGTGATACGTAACCTCTCCTATCGATTATCAGTAGTTAGGTGGTTAAACATATATAGGTGATCATACGAACAAGTATTTTCATACAAATTATTCAATTTACCGATCTTTGTTATCTCTGTTATTAACATTGTAATATACAGTTCGGTTTTACATCTCCTCCAAGTCAGTCGATAAAACAAAACCGCTTACGTTGGAAATAGAAGAAACCAAGTACAGTATTGTGTAATGAACAATAGACCTCGAAAATGAGTGAACCAAACGAACAAAAGTTACCGCCGACACGAAAGAATACAATTGTTGTTGACTTTAGGCAGTGCAAAATTCGACCTTCGATACGAGAACTTGAAGGTTTGCTTAAGGAGCAAATGCAGCTGGACATTAAACGTGTGCATTTACTTCAATGCAATAAGACGAATAATGTTGTTTACATCCACTTTTATAAAGAGTTGGATGCAATTCAATTGGCAAAAGACAATAATAATGTGCACTATGTGGAACACGAGAACATTAGGTACAACATTCCAGTATATATGGATGATAGTGCTATAGAAGTGCGTGTGCATGATCTTCACTCGAGCGTCACCGATTATTATATTCGCAAAACTATGTCCCAATACGGAGAGATTCTCTCTATCGAAAAAGAAAAGTGGAAGAATTTTTCCCCGGTATTCTAAATGGCGTACGTGTATTACGCATACACTTGAAGAAGCCTATACCTTCTTATGTGATTTTCGGTCAAGATACAAGAATTCCGTGCAAATCACTTGTTACCTATGACAATCAGATGGCCACATGTCAGTATTGTCAAAAAGCTGTTCACTACGGTAAGCCATGTGATAAACTGGACAAGGAGACAACTACACCAAAGGACAACAGTGCTTCCGTCACACCAACCCAAAGCAATCCCAGTACACCTGTGACAGTCACCAACAACAGTGAAGCATCCACTTCAACGAAACCATCCAACGTATCCCCTATAGAACAAAGTGCATTAACTGCAGTGAACAACTTACCATCCAACCAGCCAGCAACAGCAAACAATGTACAACAAGGCTCATCTCCAGCAACTAGCAATGAAACCAACAACAATACCATCGATGTGGCAATAGATGACGAGACGAACCACGAACGAAGTGCCCCTCAATCCTCGCAGGAGGGAAATGGAAGCTCCTCTCCCCCTAGAAAAAGGGTGACAACGAGATCCAACTCAAAAAAAAATTAATTTAAACAATCGGCTCAATCGGCCACGTAAAGCTTGTACGCAAATAGGCCTGAATAAAAAATATCTTTAAAAAAAAAAACATTGTAATATTAACAGAAATTCGATTCGATTGATAATCTTGAAAGACTAGCAATAACATGGGTGAAGAAAAAATACCACATAGAACTTTTTTCAAATGCTATATGAAAATAGATAAGAACTCATTTTGTCGTAATGTTGCGAGAAAATGTTTTTGAAAAATAATTAAAACATAGCGTAAAAAGTTATGAGTAAAGAGATAATTTAGTAAATAAAACGTTGAAAAAACTCATAGCTGAAGGAAAAATGAAACTCCTGTAATTGTAATTGTAATAGGTACTATCAATCTCCTAGTGGACCCCAGCCCCTGGCTTAAAAGTCTTACGAAAAGTTTTAAACTATGAAGACTATCCCTGAAAGTATGGACGCTCCTAGCTTACCGTGGAAATAATACAAAAGTAGCATATTAGTATTCTCATAATTTGCTGTCTCGCGATTGAGATTCTTAATATTTCGAATTATTAAAATCAGCACATAATCCTTGTGGTTTCTAAACAGGGATAGGAACCGTTTTTGTAAACATTCCTTGGTGTATATTTGCTGCTCATTAAAGCAGTTGTGATGAATGGTTGCGAAATATTTCCGCTACCACAAATTAATTGCCAGTCCACAGCTTTCTTACCAAACTTTTCGTATTAAATCGATGTTTTGAACGAGTTCATTACTTGCCCTTCTCGCTCCGTATAACATTGCTGCCCAGACATGGATTTGAAATAGAATTTCACGTAGGTTTCGTGATTGTTGAGTTCCAACTCCCAGCAAGTATCACGTTGAACAACTATAGAACTAAAATGTACAAAAAAGTGCGCTCGGTTTTCTCATATACCGCTCAGCCGAATTTCTTCAACTCAAATTCAAATGAAAGGTACTACAGTTCCATAGCATGCTATTGAATTTCATCCGGATGCGATTTCCGACTCCGAAGTAACGAGGTAAAATGTGCAAAGAAAATAATAGAATTGTACTCGACATTCTCAAAGGTAGCCTATCCAATTTTCGCTAGCTTGACTCTCTCATCCGGAAATGATTTTCGGCTCTGGAACTACGGGCTAATAAGTAAAAAAAATGCATTTTTGTTTTTCTCATATAGAAAGGCTATGCGAACACTGTGAAACCCGATTTAATAACCGAGGCTCGGAAAGCCGAATGTCATGTACCATTCGAAGAACTGAGCAAATGTCTCTGTGTGTATGTGTAACAGTTCGGCTGAAAAGTTCGTATCGTTTAATAGGAACACACATTTTTTTGCCAAAATTCGTTTTTATTATTCAGCATAATTGCCATCAGAGGCGATACAGCGTTTATAGCGATCTTCCAACTTTTCGATACCATTTTTGTAGTACGATTTGTCCTTTGCCTCAAAATAGGCCTCAGTTTCAGCGATTACCTCTTCATTGCTTCTAATTTTTTTACCAGCGAGCATTCTCTTGAGGTCTGAGAACAGGAAAAAGTCACTGGGGGCCAAATCTGGAGAATACGGTGGATGAGGGAGCAATTCGAAGCCCAATTCGTTCAATTTCAGCATGGTTTTCATCGACTTGTGACACGGTGCATTGTACTGATGAAACAAAACTTTTTTCTTTTTCAAATGAGGCCGTTTTTTGAAATTTCGTCCTTCAAACGCTCTAATAACGCTATATAATAGTCACTGTTGATGGTTTTTCCCTTTTCAAGGTAGTCGATGAAAATTATACCATGCGAATCCCAAAATACAGACGCCATAACCTTACCGGCCGATTGTTGAGTCTTTCCACGCTTTGGGTTCGGTTCATCGCGTGCAGTCCACTCAGCTGACTGTCGATTGGAGTCCGGAGTGAAGTGATGGAGCCATGTTTCGTCCATTTATTTCGATATAACAGCTCCAAACACTGCTCAGAATCATCAATTCGTTGTTGTTTTTGATCGATTGTGAGCTCACTCGGCACCCATTTTGCACAAAGCTAAAAAAAAATATTCGTGAATAATATGTCCAACACGTTCCTTTGATATCTTTAGGATGTCAGCTATCTCGATCAACTTCACAACAAAAGTAGCTTCACTCAAAATGCAATATCTCACAAACTAATAATCAGACAGCTGTCAAATTTATACACGTATCTTTTGAAGGTTGGTACTAACTGAAAATGGTATGGATTTAATTCTAGTGGCGCCCTCTCATAGAAACGATACGAACTTTTCAGCCGATCTGTTATGTATGTAACAAAAAAATGCACTCATTTTTCTCGGAGATGGCTGAACCGATTTTCACAAACTAAGATTCAAATGAAAGGTCTCATGGTTCCATAGCCTGCTTTTGAATCTCATTCCGATCTGACTTCCGGTTCCGGAGATACAGGATGATATGCAGCAAAACAATGGAAACTTTTTTCCACAAACGTAGATTCAAATAAAATGTCTTATAGTTCCATAACCTACTATTAAATTTCATTTGTATCCGACTTCCGGTTCCGAAGTTACATGGTAATATATGAATATTAGAGAAAAGTGTGCACTCAATTTTCTCTGAAATGGCCAACCAAGAATTGATCCAAAGGTTTCCTGTTCCATGTCGTAAAAGGCCACAAAAATAGGAACTCCTAAGTCAAGGTGTATTTCCGTGCCGATGAGTGAATGGCTGCAGGAGGTTAAACAATGCAGCCTTAAATTTTTCCTTTACTGTGTTAATCACAGTGGACGATTTCATTCTTCGCAACTCGTGGGATTCAAATGATTAAAACATTTTAAAAAATCCTTCCATGGTTTGCTATAGGCGATTATAAGCCAATATATTTGGTTTCTTCTAGTTGCTGCACGATAAGTGCTGAAGATGAAGTGTCCATTACTTCAATTGATAATGGTTAGAGTAGCACAAATCAATCTTCAGCATAATCGCACAGGAACTATGCATCCATCCAAGCTTATGCAAGAAGGTAAAGCTTCTATTTCCAAAAGGGAAACTTCTACGTTGAAAAATTGTTAAACCCAGTCTTCGTTGACTTCAACAAGAATGGTATGACTACTTCACGTGAAATGCCTCGAGCATGCATACTTGCAATTAGTGCTCTCGATGTTTCATATGTTTCATATCGGATATTATCGTGCTGTCACAGTTGGTATGACTATTGATGGCATAGACAGGAAATATGTCTTTTGTTCGGCATATTTACCGCATAACCAACCTTCGCCAAGCGATGACTTCCAAAAGGTTGTATCATACTGCTGCAAGAGTGATTTACCGCTTGTAATCGGCAGTGACATAAATGCTCACCATATCATTTGGGGCAGCACAGATATTAATTTGAGAGGCTCTGATATGATGGAATTTGTGAGCAGTACAAACCTGCACATAGTCAATGCATGAAATCGTCCAACTTTTGCGAGATTTAGAAGAGAAGAGGTTTTAGACGTAACTCTCTGTTTTGATAGAATTGCGCATGAGTTGGTTAATTGTCTCGTCTCCGATGAGCTCGAACCTTCTTTATCTGATCATAAGTACACCTTCTTTGATCATTCAAACGTTAAATTTTATAATATCACATATCGAAATCCCAAATCTACAAACTGGGACCTCTATGAAGGGATTGGCGACTAGATTTTACGGGTACCAACCAACAATTGAAACCCCAATTGATTTGGAAAATGTTGTCGACGAGACAAACTCACTCATAGTTGCAGCATATGAAAAGGCTTGTCCACTTCGGATTGTGCGAGCTACTAGACGCAGAGATGGCTCGGGGGCATTCTTTACGATCGTCTGAGCGAAGTGGTTGAAAAAGCCTTTGCACGAATACCCCTAGTCTCAACGATGCTAGCAGATTAAATAAGTTACTTTCGAAATCTAAGGACTTCAATGTCGGTTTCTTAAGAACTTCAGATGGTGAGTACTTGTCTGATGAAGGTGATGTACTTAGCTATCTTTTTAACACTCACTTTCCAGGATGTATGAAGCCATCACCGACAGCTGTTCCTGAGACTTAGTCAGGTAGTTACGATTCTTGGGCGTTTGCTCGAATAATTGTGACGATTGAATCGGTCAAATGGGCAGTTGAGGAAGCGAAGAGTTTCGGGCCTATTAGTCTTAGCTAATTTCTTCTTAAAACAGTGGAATGCTTAGGCGATCACTATATCAGGAATGTTAGTTTGGGCGTTGAAACCCTGTTACATGATGTTGTGTACAACATTGAAAAAGTTTTCTCACAAAAGCAATCTTGCTTGGGAGTTTTCTTAGATATTGAAGGTGTCTTTGATAACGTGTCTTTCAATTTAATCCTGGAAGCAGCTCGTGGTCATGGCACAACTACCTAACTCTCACATACAGTTTTCAATTCAAAACAATTATTTCTCTTCGTGAGGAATAGTTGTCTGGTTATTTGGAACGACAACTTGATGAATGTATATTTTGTTATACAGGTTCTCTGTTGGATGATCGTGTTGATGCTGGTGTCCATTGTCGTGAAATGAGGTTAGAGCAGTCTCATTCACTTGGTTTATACTGTTCTGTGGTTCAAGCAAAAATTTACGTGATTCTGGTAAACGAATTTATTTTTTCTCCGTCAGGCAGCTTTAAAGGCGCCCTACTCGAATAATTCACGGTCGATTCTACTGATAGAATGTCGAACGCAAATTGAAGACCTAAGCATTTCTAATGCTGTTTACTTTTTATGGGTACCCGGCTATTCTGGTACTACTGGAAATGAATGGGCTGATGAGTGGGCTAGAGCTGGTGCAACGAATGATTATGTTGGTCATGAACCAGTTTTACCACTTTCAACTAGTTGGATAAAGCACAAGATTTGTTCTTGGGTTGCATTCAAACATGCCAGCAACTGGTGCAGCTTGCAAACTTGCGTTTTTTACCAAATTTGAATCTGAAAATGTCAAAGTGTCTACTGCATTTTTCCCAGCATCATTGCAGTATTCTGGTCAGAGCTATGACTGAACATTGCAAACTCAATTATCACATAGCTACTATTCAGTGTGCTGAGTACTATTGATGTGAAGGCGATTACGGTACTTCATATCATCTGATATGTAATTGTCCCGCATTTACGCAACTTCGTATTCGGGTTTTTGGTTCTCCATAAAATTAAAGGATATACTATCGTTTCTCATCCAATGTGGTAAGGAGCTATTAGCAGATTGTTTAGCATCCCTTATGGGGTGCCAAATTTACTTCTGTTCACACATACTGCGAATCGTTCTGCACTCTTCCGGGAATGCAGAATAGTGTCGCTTTTGTAAAATCTCTAAATCTCTCTGTTTTGTGCTGTTTTCTCACCTCACCCACTTCACAATTTCCTTTCATGTTTCTTTTATACTTCCCTTCCCAACGTGCCACTTGAGCCAATTAGTTCTGATTCCTGACAGCTATGTTGTTGGCCTCGGACGCTACAAAGTCTACACAACTGTTATCGTTTATTCGATTCCCAAAGTTGAAAATATTCATGATATTTGTTGTAACTTATCATCAGTTATGTAATCGCCCTGTGCACTAAGTATCGGTAAACAAAATTCTGTAAGGTCTTTTTTAACGCGGGGATACGAACAGTGTAATTTTTTAAATGAGCGTAAGAATCTGTAAATCGTGAACAAATCGCAAAACTGAATGATTTTTTTAACGCCAAATATCTTTGATATGCACGAAACGATCAGATCTGGTGTAATCTAAAAAAACATTTATTTTTTAAATCGACTTTTAGACCGCGTAACTTCGGAAATCGCAAAATTAAAAAAAAATTTGTTGATGCCATATGTCTTAGTAATGCATGGAACGTCCATATCGGGTGCAATCCAAATTTGTTTTTTCGATTATAATCGACTTTGAGAATTTTGTGGTTTCCTAAATCGAAATTTGTTGCTTTGATGCCACATGTTTTAGAAATGCATGAAACGTCGAGATCTGGTATGATCACAAAAACATATTTTTTTGAAATTTTTGCTAAGGGTCAGAGAATTGACTTAAAACAAAATCGAAATAATACCAGTTCTCGACGTTTTGTGCATTTCTCAGACATATCGGTTAACATTGTAAATTCGCGTAATAAACCGAATAACTTCGGAAATCTGCGAAAAAAACGTGACTAATCCACCTAGCAGTGAGATGATACCTTTTTTATCAATCCGTATGTGTTTTTTTGCATGGATATCTTCGGTGTTTTAGTTCTTATGACGTTATTTTAATTATCGTCGTTTTAAGCGATAAATTGAGATTTTAATCACTGTAATGTCGAAACTGCAAATCGTATCGCATTTCAATCTTAACGTGTGACAATGTCGCAGTAAGTTCCAGTCTAGATTTTTTCGTCATTATTTATTGTAATTCCAGAGTCAGTGTTTAGGAACTAGCATAACCCAAAAATTATTCGTATGGTCATAAATTAATACGCCAAACAATTTACATCTTCTATATCTGTATGAATTTTAAAAACTCATCATCCTGTAGTTTCAGAATCGGATAAAATTAATCAATTTTGCATTTAATTCGAATTTTTGTGTTTCACATATCATCCTGTGGTTCCGCAATCAGTAGTCGGATCCAAAAGTAATTCAGGAACCTTGTTTGGAAGTGTACTACTTTTCATATGAATCTGAGTTTGTAGAAAACGGTTTAGCCATCTCCGAGAAAGTTGAATGAAATTATTTGTCTCATACGAATTTGCTGATCTCGATGAACTGAGTCGAATGGTATATGGGAGTTTTGTTCTTGTAGCATTTATTACTGTAAGTAATTTAAATCAAAATAATTACACACAGAAAAAAATATGTAAAATTTTATTATATTACACTTTGAATTCAAAGATATTTTGTTTTGAATATGCGATTATTTTCATTCTCCTTTGATTCAAATGCATTTGATATTTAAATCGAAGCAAATTATTATTAGAAATAAATAAAATAAACATTAAATTCAAATATATTTCATTTCCACCTGAATTTCATTTCACTTGGAATCAAATGGAAACTGTTTTAGAATCAATAATCACTGGCATTTGATTCAAGGACGAAAAATTTTTATCATCGCCCATGAATTTGAAGCTAAGACTGTGTATATTTGATTCAATTTTATTCCAGAGTCAACATATTTTTTTATTTGAATCCAACAACATATTTGATTCAAATACTTTTAATGTACTGTAACAAGCATTTAAATCAAATAAATTTTCGATTTGTTTCAATAAATTTTCGAAATTTGAATCCATATCACAATATATTTGAATCTAATATACATTACCACACGAAATGTGGTCTGAAAAGAGTTTTATTTGATTTAAGTTTTAATTCAAAGATAATTTTATTTGATTCAAACAATCGTTTGAAGTTGATTCAAAGACATAATATATTGGAATTTAATGTGTTCTAATTCTCTGCGTGTATGATATTACTTTCAACTTGAAAATGCTGCCATTATCTAGTTTACATGTCATACTCGAACGATTATGTTGCCAAAAACGAACCGTGCTAAAATCGGTCCGAGGCAAAATGCCATGAAAAAAGATGCTGTACACAGTCTTTTTGGTACTTAGAAACAATTGTATGTAACAGTACAAAAAATCGCGTTTCATTTGGCTCCGAAACAGCGCTTTATCATCAAACACGTAAACATCCTACTACTGGAATAGGGCCAATAGTCGTTTACACAAAAATATCGATATCTCCGTTAAAAAGTACGGGTGTGTAATGTCAGAGACATGACTGGATGTCGTGAATACGAATAAAACTGACACGATTTCTTCACACTTTCGAATTCGAATTGATCGTTGATCGATTATCTCATTTCGGATTTGCATATTTCATTGAAAGAAACTATCAAGATGCTGTACAGGATACATTTCTGCTTTTTAGAAGGACCAAATTATGGAATTCTTTACGATATTTACCACAGTTCGGAACATTTATTTAGAACGATTTTCACACAGCAAAAAGTGCACGAAGCAAATCAAATTATTTTGGATTTTCATTAAACTGAAGATTTCTACCTTCGATTTGCAAAGAAGTAATGTTAATAATTCTTTAGATAACATTTAGAGCCATTAGAACGGCTGATTTTATATACTGTTGTCCACTTTTCGTTTCTTGTTTTCTTTCTCTTCAATGCAAACCATCAGCAGCTGATGCAATCGTTCTTGCTTCAATTGAAACTAGCTTTGCGTACAAACCGACACATCCCCTCGCAGTACCAAATGGTGCAAAACTGGTTTAATGCGTCTTCTGGCCTTGACGACCGGAAGGCAAACATTTTTTTTTGTTTCGATAATAGAGGTTTTAACCTTAAGGTCATTCGCCTCTTCGGGGCAGAAAAATTTTCTGACCCTATGTGCGGGGTTGGGAATCGAACCCAGGTGGGCTGCGTGAAAGGGCATCGACTTATCCATCATGCTATACCCGTCCCCTCGGAAGGCAAATGAGAACTACGACCTGAGCGTTCGAGGGTTTTACCCACGCAGAAGGTGCGCTCTCCGATGCCGCTGTTTGAATACGTCTTCTCGCCCCGACGTCTGCTTTCATCCAACGCACAAGAAGTAATGATTGATTTTCGACCACGGTTCCCTTTTCATAACGTTCAGTTGAAGATATGTGCCTGACTACCTCAAAATCGTCTTCCTTGCGCGAAAAACCCAAGCATAAGTTAAGAGTTTTCCGCGTTGTTTTAAAATTTTCAGAAAACTTAATTTTTGAATTGTTTGTGGTTATCTCACACTGTTCAAAATATTATCCTAAATTCCTGATCATATTTTTGATGAAATAGTGAAAGAATTATGTTGCTGCCATTTATACAAGTTGAGATATTCACGATTAAGTTCTGCCCATTCTTCCATATGGCTAATTTTGAAAAGGCGCCCCATAGTAAAGTAAGTCGACAAAATGGACGGATGGACAATCTATGGCTTGTTGGATACCTATTACCGTTCGGAATCTAAGTCTAAAAACATAATCTGTTTTCAAGGTTAGTTGTGACAGATATTGTCAAAAAACTAAAAATTTTGACATAAGGCTTTGTATAACTCAAAAAGTAAACATCCGATCTCAAAACTAATCAATAGCGTTCAGGGTGACGGGGAGAACTTTCATTTGCGACTAGTTTGATCAAAATCGGTGCAACCAACTCAGAGATCTCGATCTTTGTTGACAACACACATACAGACACACACACGGACATTTGCTCAGTTCGTCGAGCTGAATTGATTGGTATATGACACTCGGCCCTCCGGCTGTATATATATATATATATATATATATATATATATATATATATATATATATATATATATATATATATATATATATATATATATATATATATATATATATATATATATATATATATATATATATATATATATATATATATATATATATATATATATATATATATATATATATATATATATATATATATATATATATATACAGCCGGAGGGCCGAGTGTCATATACCAATCAATTCAGCTCGACGAACTGAGCAAATGTCCGTGTGTGTGTGTCTGTATGTGTGTTGTCAACAAAGATCGAGATCTCTGAGTTGGTTGCACCGATTTTGATCAAACTAGTCGCAAATGAAAGGTCTCCCCGTCACCCTGAACGCTATTGATTAGTTTTGAGATCGGATGTTTACTTTTTGAGTTATACAAAGCCTTATGTCAAAATTTTTAGTTTTTTGACAATATCTGTCACAACTAACCTTGAAAACAGATTATGTTTTTAGACTTAGATTCCGAACGGTAATAGGTATCCAACAAGCCATAGATTGTCCATCCGTCCATTTTGTCGACTTACTTTACTATGGGGCGCCTTTTCAAAATTAGCCATATGGAAGAATGGGCAGAACTTAATCGTGAATATCTCGACTTGTATAAATGGCAGCAACATAATTCTTTCACTATTTCATCAAAAATATGATCAGGAATTTAGGATAATATTTTGAACAGTGTGAGATAACCACAAACAATTCAAAAATTAAGTTTTCTGAAAATTTTAAAACAACGCGGAAAACTCTTAACTTATGCTTGGGTTTTTCGCGCAAGGAAGACGATTTTGAGGTAGTCAGGCACATATCTTCAACTGAACGTTATGAAAAGGGAACCGTGGTCGAAAATCAATCATTACTTCTTGTGCGTTGGATGAAAGCAGACGTCGGGGCGAGAAGACGTATTCAAACAGCGGCATCGGAGAGCGCACCTTCTGCGTGGGTAAAACCCTCGAACGCTCAGGTCGTAGTTCTCATTTGCCTTCCGAGGGGACGGGTATAGCATGATGGATAAGTCGATGCCCTTTCACGCAGCCCACCTGGGTTCGATTCCCAACCCCGCACATAGGGTCAGAAAATTTTACTGCCCCGAAGAGGCGAATGACCTTAAGGTTAAAACCTCTATTATCGAAACAAAAAAAAAATGTTTGCCTTCCGGTCGTCAAGGCCAGAAGACGCATTAAACCAGTTTTGCACCATTTGGCACTGCGAGGGGATGTGTCGGTTTGTACGCAAAGCTAGTTTCAATTGAAGCAAGAACGATTGCATCAGCTGCTGATGGTTTGCATTGAAGAGAAAGAAAACAAGAAACGAAAAGTGGACAACAGTATATAAAATCAGCCGTTCTAATGGCTCTAAATGTTATCTAAAGAATTATTAACATTACTTCTTTGCAAATCGAAGGTAGAAATCTTCAGTTTAATGAAAATCCAAAATAATTTGATTTGCTTCGTGCACTTTTTGCTGTGTGAAAATCGTTCTAAATAAATGTTCCGAACTGTGTTAAATATCGTAAAGAATTCCATAATTTGGTCCTTCTAAAAGGCAGAAATGTATCCTGTACAGCATCTTGATAGTTTCTTTCAATGAAATATGCAAATCCGAAATGAGATAATCGACGTCGAAAATCGTTGAAAATTTTAGTAGTGAAAAGGGAGAAAGTTTCGCAATTTACACAATCGATCAACGATCAATTCGAATTCGAAAGTGTGAAGAAATCGTGTCAGTTTTATTCGTATTCACGACATCCAGTCATGTCTCTGACATTACACACCCGTACTTTTTAACGGAGATATCGATATTTTTGTGTAAACGACTTTTGGCCCTATTCCAGTAGTAGGATGTTTACGTGTTTGATGATAAAGCGCTGTTTCGGAGCCAAATGAAACGCGATTTTTTGTACTGTTACATACAATTGTTTCTAAGTACCAAAAAGACTGTGTACAGCATCTTTTTTCATGGCATTTTGCCTCGGACCGATTTTAGCACGGTTCGTTATTGGCAACATAATCGTTCGAGTATGACATGTAAACTAGATAATGGCAGCATTTTCAAGTTGAAAGTAATATCATACACGCAGAGAATTAGAACACATTAAATTCCAATATATTATGTCTTTGAATCAACTTCAAACGATTGTTTGAATCAAATAAAATTATCTTTGAATTAAAACTTAAATCAAATAAAACTCTTTTCAGACCAAATTTCGTGTGGTAATGTATATTAGATTCAAATATATTGTGATATGGATTCAAATTTCGGAAATTTATTGAAACAAATCGAAAATTTATTTGATTTAAATGCTTGTTACAGTACATTAAAAGTATTTGAATCAAATAAGTTGTTGGATTCAAATAAAAAAATATGTTGACTCTGGAATAAAATTGAATCAAATATACACAGTCTTAGCTTCAAATTCATGGGCGATGATAAAAATTTTTCGTCCTTGAATCAAATGCCAGTGATTATTGATTCTAAAACAGTTTCCATTTGATTCCAAGTGAAATGAAATTCAGGTGGAAATGAAATATATTTGAATTTAATGTTTATTTTATTTATTTCTAATAATAATTTGCTTCGATTTAAATATCAAATGCATTTGAATCAAAGGAGAATGAAAATAAGCGCATATTCAAAACAAAATATCTTTGAATTCAAAGTGTAATATAATAAAATTTTACATATTTTTTTCTGTGTGTAATTATTTTGATTTAAATTACTTACAGTAATAAATGCTACAAGAACAAAACTCCCATATACCATTCGACTCAGTTCATCGAGATCAGCAAATTCGTATGTGACAAATAATTTCATTCAACTTTCTCGGAGATGGCTAAACCGTTTTCTACAAACTCAGATTCATATGAAAAGTAGTACACTTCCAAACAAGGTTCCTGAATTACTTTTGGATCCGACTACTGATTGCGGAACCACAGGATGATATGTGAAACACAAAAATTCGAATTAAATGCAAAATTGATTAATTTTATCCGATTCTGAAACTACAGGATGATGAGTTTTTAAAATTCATACAGATATAGAAGATGTAAATTGTTTGGCGTATTAATTTATGACCATACGAATAATTTTTGGGTTATGCTAGTTCCTAAACACTGGCTCTGGAATTACAATAAATAATGACGAAAAAATCTAGACTGGAACTTACTGCGACATTGTCACACGTTAAGATTGAAATGCGATACGATTTGCAGTTTCGACATTACAGTGATTAAAATCTCAATTTATCGCTTAAAACGACGATAATTAAAATAACGTCATAAGAACTAAAACACCGAAGATATCCATGCAAAAAAACACATACGGATTGATAAAAAAGGTATCATCTCACTGCTAGGTGGATTAGTCACGTTTTTTTCGCAGATTTCCGAAGTTATTCGGTTTATTACGCGAATTTACAATGTTAACCGATATGTCTGAGAAATGCACAAAACGTCGAGAACTGGTATTATTTCGATTTTGTTTTAAGTCAATTCTCTGACCCTTAGCAAAAATTTCAAAAAAATATGTTTTTGTGATCATACCAGATCTCGACGTTTCATGCATTTCTAAAACATGTGGCATCAAAGCAACAAATTTCGATTTAGGAAACCACAAAATTCTCAAAGTCGATTATAATCGAAAAAACAAATTTGGATTGCACCCGATATGGACGTTCCATGCATTACTAAGACATATGGCATCAACAAATTTTTTTTTAATTTTGCGATTTCCGAAGTTACGCGGTCTAAAAGTCGATTTAAAAAATAAATGTTTTTTTTAGATTACACCAGATCTGATCGTTTCGTGCATATCAAAGATATTTGGCGTTAAAAAAATCATTCAGTTTTGCGATTTGTTCACGATTTACAGATTCTTACGCTCATTTAAAAATTACACTGTTCGTATCCCCGCGTTAAAAAAGACCTTACAGAATTTTGTTTACCGATACTTAGTGCACAGGGCGATTACATAACTGATGATAAGTTACAACAAATATCATGAATATTTTCAACTTTGGGAATCGAATAAACGATAACAGTTGTGTAGACTTTGTAGCGTCCGAGGCCAACAACATAGCTGTCAGGAATCAGAACTAATTGGCTCAAGTGGCACGTTGGGAAGGGAAGTATAAAAGAAACATGAAAGGAAATTGTGAAGTGGGTGAGGTGAGAAAACAGCACAAAACAGAGAGATTTAGAGATTTTACAAAAGCGACACTATTCTGCATTCCCGGAAGAGTGCAGAACGATTCGCAGTATGTGTGAACAGAAGTAAATTTGGCACCCCATAAGGGATGCTAAACAATCTGCTAATAGCTCCTTACCACATTGGATGAGAAACGATAGAATATCCTTTAATTTTATGGAGAACCAAAAACCCGAATACGAAGTTGCGTAAATGCGGGACAATTACATATCAGATGATATGAAGTACCGTAATCGCCTTCACATCAATAGTACTCAGCACACTGAATAGTAGCTATGTGATAATTGAGTTTGCAATGTTCAGTCATAGCTCTGACCAGAATACTGCAATGATGCTGGGAAAAATGCAGTAGACACTTTGACATTTTCAGATTCAAATTTGGTAAAAAACGCAAGTTTGCAAGCTGCACCAGTTGCTGGCATGTTTGAATGCAACCCAAGAACAAATCTTGTGCTTTATCCAACTAGTTGAAAGTGGTAAAACTGGTTCATGACCAACATATATATATATATAAAGGTAAAACGCGTAACTTCGGAAGTACGGGTGTGTAATACCAGAGACACAACTGGATGTCGTGATTACGAATAAAACTGACACTCTTTCTTTAAATTTCCGAATATCAATTAGTTGATCGATTGTGTGCATTGTGCAAGCTTCCCACTTTTTCGCTATTAGAATTGCAAACGATACACCCAAACTAAAGTACAGATTAGTTATATTAAATATTACGTTCTTGTGTCATATGTGAATTTGCGTCACCTGTAAATTTCATAATTTTTTGCTGTGCAGTATAGTGAGGAAAATTTCGCATAATTCTTTGGATATACAATTACTGTTCTAAATAGCAACATACAGAATTTTCAGAAGGGCCAAATTGTGTAATTCTCGGATATTTAACACTGTTGCGAGTTTTTCACTGCGAAAATTACACAAAGCTAATCAAATTATCCTGAAAACTGGCTCTGTGACGAGCGGTTGACGCTTTACACCACGCAAAAGGTCTACTTCCATTGCCGACTGCTCCTCCTGACGACCAAAGTCCAAATGAGAGGACGACCTGAGTGTTTCACGCTTTATACTTGGTTTGTTCATGCCGTCTGTAGCAATAGAAGAAATGAACAGCTTTTTTTTTATCAAAGATTGCCATGTTCAGTAGATAATCGGATCTGATATGTGCCTGACTACCTCAAAATCGTCGTCCGGGTGCGAAAAAGGCAAGCAAGCGTGATGAATTTTCCTCATTATTTCCAGAAGTTTAAGAAAACTTTTCTTTTTTAGTTATTTATGGTTATATCACGCTGTTGAAAATTTAATCACAAATTCCTGATCATATTTTCGATAACTTGTAGAATAAATTATGTTGTTGGGTTAGGTACATCAAGAGATATTCGCGATAAACTTCTGCCAAATCTTGTAAAGGGTGAATTGTGAAAAGGTGCCCTATAGTAAAGTAAATCGTATTCACGACAAAAATTGCATGAAAAAATGCGTAAATGTACACCCTAACCTTAATTAAAGATTATTTCTTACCTATTATCGCAGCTAGAACTTAACGATAATGAGTTTTGAAATTAGATGAACGATGAAACGATGAATTAGTGTTGAGAATTGTTAATAAATGTTTGATGTATTATTACTGTTGCTGTTTCTGTGCCATTCAAAGCCTTCTAATTAAGCTTTGTATCAAGTACACAATGAAAAAACATGGAGTAGGAAATCCTTTTGTTGAAATGAGCTATTCGTGAGATTGTCTAATAAATATTCAAAACCACGTACCAACCTACCAACATATATCGATATTACACTGTTGGCACACTCTGCCGTAGAAAAACTTTTTGATCATTTATTCCCCAAAATTTAAGCTGATTTATGCAAAACTTCGTCCCTACCGGAGCAAAATACATTTGCTTCCGGAGTGTCACTTCAGGCCGCTTCACGTAAAACTTTTGCTTTCCATCATCTGTAAGGCAGCAAACAACGGCAGAGCGACGTGCGCGTTACTGTGCGTGACTTATTTATTTCTGTAATCCCATGCACCTGTTCCGCAACAACACAGTGAATAATGAGACATCTAGTGAGTTGAAAGAGAAAGAGCAAACAGCATACAAATTAAATTTATTGTCTCATTTTTCATTTTTGAATTATGATAAGTTGATAAGTTGGTGATGACACCAGCACACGGGAGAGAGAGAAATGATTTCGAAAGGAAAAAGGTTCAGCAGTGTGGACCCCAAGAGCAAAATAGTCAAAAAAGTTGTTGACAAACTCCTTGTTAATAGGATCGGAAATGGATACTATAGAGGATCCTTACAGAATTGCACTTGTCAAAGCTATTGCACCAGTGAATGTTACGGAATACATTTACTACCCGAAGATGAAGTTTGTGCGAACCTTCGGATATCATCTTAACCCAACTTGGAATTAACTTATTAAGACGTCTAGCTGGAGAAATCGATATGTTTCGAAAAGTGAAAAGGGAAAATATCCCGTATCTCGTTCGGGTTAAATGGATGAAGGAAACTGTGTTCAAGAATGGCCCCTGGCTTTATCATTCCTTGCTGCTCGTTCGTCTGGCAATGGACTTCCAGATGGAGAAATTCTCAGGTTATGACCATGACATTAAAATTTATTTGCTACTTCCATATATTTTAGTGCTTTCCGTTTACTACCGGCTACCCAACTGCCTACATACATCACTGCACATTTCTTTTCATCCGATTTCATAAATATTTTGTCTTCCTGTGCTGTCCCTTCTAACCCGTCAAAAGAAGAAACAAGCTCAACCATATTTTGGAAAACATGTTCCATCCCGGTGGAGGTGGACATACGAAAATGTAAACTCCCTCGAAGTCAGCAGGAAAACTTATACGAGCTAGGGTACTTCGCATCCGGGGTGTTAGTTGAAGGGTGCCTCAAAGATATACACGATGGGAAACACGCACTGTTTTTCACAGCTGACTGGTTCCTGAAAGTATTAACACGATATTTATGAAGGTGCGTGCGATGAGCAGTCAAAGGTGAACACGGTTGTTAAAGTTTCGATATTGTCATAAATAGAAAAAAATCTAAAATCGATTCTGGGCATGGCATAACTGGGTTTTTATGGTTCCGAAAAGCACCTCATCGTTCAGGTTGAAAGATCACAGGAAATTTACTGTCAAAGAGCTAGTGAAGTGGCACATTGACGATGCATGAAGCATACAAGTCTTTTGATTTAATTGAAATGTTGATTACACAGGAAATTTTATCCTTGAATTAAAACAGAATGGAGAGAAGCGCTTATAATTTCCGTTCGCTGCACAGCAGATCAATTAAAAGGTTACAAAAATGGTTAAATTTCTACTTTCATATTGTGAGTGACTTATGACCTATTTCTGTTTACTAATCATTATTTCTGCATCTGCTAATATTCTTCTACGCGAAGATAGTTAACAAATTCAATTACCTCCATTTTTCCATATAGTTTATAGTTGGCTTATAGTATATACTGTAACTCAAGTGAGTATTTCGTATTTAAACTTTCACATGGTATATTCATCAATCTGTCCGAAATGTCAATGATAGTTGAAGCTACACAGTGCCATAATTTTTTCTAACAGTTTGTATTTGTATTACTGGTTGAAAATGACATAACACTGTTAGATTCTTTATAAGATTTTCTATCATCGCAGCCAGCCAGAATCATTTTGACAATTCAGTACAGTGATAATATTTTACACGGTGACATTTTGTGCCGAACACATAAACCGTCAACACTTGTTCTGCCCATACCAACCCGTGGACAACTTGACAGCTCCCATACATCGAGAATATAAGTAAGTTTTGGTTCGCTGGTTCCATAATAGCGTCGTAAATAGAATAACATTTGGAAATAACGTATCTGTTTTTCGACAATCTGCGGTTTAAATTTTTATATTTAAATAAGTAAAATAAATGTTGCTAGCATTTCTTGACACTAATAAAATAATTATGATTATAAGTTACTATGATTTAGTGTAAGTATATTTTTTCTCTTTTCATCAATAGAGGGTTTCAATGAACAATGAACGTGAAGTAATGTATTCTACTGAATCTTGAAGAACAATACTGCTAATTTGCAAACCAAGCTTAAATCTATGGTTCCCTTATCTTCATCCGAGTCGTTAGAAGATATAATATAAATACGTTAGATACTCTTTAGAAACACACCACATTTCAAAAAACAGTTCATTTCTAACTCTATCAATTACTATCAATAGTTATCTTTTTAGACCAAAAAGAAGACGTTGGGCAGCAGGAATTAAAGTATAGAAAGATTACAACATACGTGATGAAGTACTTTTTGCCTTTCTCATATGGAAAGGTTATGCAATCACTGTGAAAACCGACTTTTGAACCGAGGCCCGGAGGGCTGAATGTCATATACCATTCGACTCAGTTCGTCGAGTACACAAAATGTCTGTGTGTGTATGTGTGTGCGTATGTGTGTATGTAACGTTTTTTTGCACTAACTTTTCTCGGAGATGACTGAATCGATTTTCACAAACTTAGATTCATATGTAAGGTCTTGTAGTCCCATACAAAATTCCTGAATATTATCTGGATCCGACTTCCGGTTCCGGAGTTGTGGGGTAAAGTGTGCAAAAAAATGAAAATATGTTGTCCAACTTTTCTCGTAGATGGCCCGACCAATTTTCACAAACTTAGATTCAAATGAAAGGTCTTGTACGTACGTAATTCTTGAATTTCATCCGGATCCGAATTCCGGTTCCGGAAATATAGGGTAAATTGTGTTTAAAATTGTATACCATCACTGAAAAGGGCGAAACCACCATAAAAAGTTTTCTACATCGACCTCAAAACTTCTCCAATTGATAATTTTTATCAGTAGACGATCAAACAACCCGATTTCGGTTATTGTTTTAATAATCGAAGAAAATTATTTTGAAGAATACCACAGTATTATATAGGATAGTAAGATTGATATGAGAAAGGCATCATTACACCACTAGGTGGATTAAAACAGGTTTTTCTCTTGTAATCTTTTTCTTTCGTAATTCATTGCTTCCGTAATGTTTAGGTACACTAGCGCCGTCCTGAATTCAGTGGAACACATATGAAAGGTCAGGTTGTGTATGGGTTGGCCCATACTTGCATATCAGTCCCATATGGAAAATCGGCATGTCGAGAAAAAGAGGATCAAAATTTTATTTCCGATTTTTTTTATTTATTTTGCTACCTAATGCTAAATCATAGTACTATTACATGAAATATCGGTAATACCTTTGCTATTCTAATATTGCAACAAATTAAATTGTTGAAATTTGCACTGAATGAGACTGACATACGGGATACTTTGCATATGGGACAGACATGAGTTGATATTTTTTTCACATTTTACTGAACAAACCCTCAACTTTTATTGCAATTTCTGAGGGTATATTGAGGTTAGATTTGATTCCTCAAGCTAACTCAAAATTGGCGAAAATCGATAGGGGAATGATATGCGAGTATAGGCAGTGTAAAACACGTCAAATTTTCGATGACTACCTCCAGGAACCTCACAGCGCAGATGATACGACTTGCGGGATCTCATATGAACTGAGTTCTGCATGCCAGACTTACACCATAAAGTAAGAACTACTATGAATCAAGTAATATAATGAAAGTAATGAATCTGTGATGTCTGTAACTTGAAAGAACGGTGGAGAATATTGTGCAAATAATATAATGTATATAAGAATTAAAAAAAACCTGTTTTAATCCACATAGTGGTGTAATGATGCCTTTCTCATGTACATATAATATTGTGGTATTCTATTCAAAAATTTTCTCTTCGATTTTTGAAAGAAACCAAGAGATTGTTTGTGCATAACATACAGAATAAAACAGTGCTTTGATTGCGTAAGTCATCCTTAAGGAAACGAAATGGGATCTCTATTATATGCACTTCCGGACCGGAACCCGAGAACCGGTATAATCAAAATCGGTTCGTACAGCCACACACTAACATGACACAAAAACTCTACTAGTACGCACTCTTAATTACGATTTAAATATTTGTTGCATTAAAAAATATTTTATATGACGGTGTACAATATTGAACACACTTTACCCTATAATTCCGGAACCGGAAGTCGGATCCGGATGAAATTCAGAAATTCCGTATGGGATTGGAAGACCTTTCAAAAGCTCTAAGTTTGTGGAAAATGGTCAAACCATCGCTGAGAAAAGTGAGTGAGATCTTTTTTTTTTTTAAATAACTATTTATTGGAATATGAGTTAAAATTAAATTATTAAGATTTAAATCGGGTGTTCAGCCACAAGTGGTGACTTTTCAGCCCTATTATATATATGATTTGATAATTACCATGAGGACATTATTTGCTTCCGCAATTCTGAGATTTTTGTGTAGGGAAAATTCTAAACCTACTTGTATTGTGTAATGGGGAAAAGGAACTTATATACTAACTTACTAACTAATACAGATATCGAATCGATTCAATTGAAGATTGCATCGATTTTTGTCGGAATTTGCTTATAATATTATGTGACATTACATCTAATGGTTCTATATTTGTGAGTCTGTGTAACTCATTTGTACTAAACCAAACGCTTCAAAATCATTTTCAGAATTTTATTCTGAATCCTTTGAAGCGTTTTCTTCCTGGTGGAACAACAACTTGACCAAATTGGTACTGCATAAAGCATGGCTGGTCTGAAAATTTGTTTATAAATTAACAACTTGTTTTTTAGACAGAGCTTAGAATTTCTGTTTACAAGAGGATATAAAAATTTAATATATTTATTACACTTTGCCTGGATTCCTTCAATGTGATCCTTGAAAGTGAGTTTAAGTGAGTGAGATCTATTTTGGTATATATGACCACTATTTTCGGTACTTCCGGAACCGGATACCGGGAACCAGGATAGCCGGAATCGGTTTGTTTAGTTGCCTACTGTTAATGACTATCGAATTGTGTAGTTTTGAGACCAGTTTAGAATTTTTTTTTTTACGTATTTTGTTTCGGCGGTTTAAGTGACGGTGTACAATATTGAACACACTTTACCCTATGATTCCGGAACCGGAAGTCGGATCCGGATGAAATTCAGGAATTCCGTATGGGACCACGAGACCTTTCATTTGGATCCTAGTTAGTTAAAATCGGTTCAGCCATCTCCGAGAGAGAGAGAGAGAGTGAGAGAGAGAGAGAGATTGCTCAGTTCGATGAGCTGAGTCGAATAGTATATGACAATATTCACTAGTCGGTTTTCAAGCAATTGCAAAATTTTTCTATATGAGAAAGGCAAAAACAAATAAATAAATATAAATAAGTTTGAAACATTATGGTTTTCTTTGTACAAGAAATGCTACTACCTTTCGAGCCACGTCAGTGTTTTATCGGAATCGATACCAATCATACAAATAGCAACAAATACACATTCTCGCTGATTAAACCGTTAAATCAAACCAACACCGAACAAAGCATGTCTGCTAAAACAAGTGGTATTGTTCCTTAAACAACAAAAAGCCAAGAAGACAGACAAAAACCAAAACGACGCTTCTGCCAGCAACAGTAACGACTAGTGGAGATACGGAAACTCCATCAGCCTTTTTTCCAAGAAATCACTTAAAAAAATTTTATTCGTAAATGGAAATATGTTCAATACGAGGTTCAGAATTCTAGCTGTATTTTGCACTGTTACTAAGAACACCGAAAGCAATCGTTAGAGCTTTGTAAATTGGAATTAATTTAGAATGGTTTATGCCCCCTGCCGATATTGAATGTTAACAATAGTTTTTGGTTATTGCATTCGCAGTTAAAACGGAAAAAATAATCTATGGATGTTGTCTGGTAACCTGGTATGTTTTTTGGTTATGAAATGAAATAACTTCTTACTTGAACCCTAAGGTTTAAGTTCACGAAAATAGAAAAAAAATCACAGGAGTATGTTATATACTAGCAGCGTTTTTAATATCTTGTCCATTTGTGGAATCTTTAAGGACAAAAAAGTATCAAGATTATTCAACGTAAGTGTATAAAGCTTTGATAGTCATTCGTTAACTAAACAGAAGTTACTTTTCAAAGGAAGAGACAGAAAAGCAAAAGTTTTCAAAAAATCTTATCAATCAAAACACCCTTAGATGTCTTTTGGAATTGTGATGGACACTGACCCGATTTAACACGCATTTATCTCATCCTTCACCCTACAGTCAAAATGGATTTTGGAAAGACGACGTAACTTTACTTGCCGTTTTCCGATGCGATGGGTGTTAAGTGAAAGGGTTTTAGGGGGAAGAAAAATGGATTAATGCACACACATAAATCATCATCAGTCAAAATAGAACGCAAAGAAGCATCCTTACTGCTGGTTGCTGTGTGTCGAAAAAACGTGTTTATAACGTCACTTTCATCAACTAAGCTGGAGGTCCTGAATCTGTGCGTACATCAGCAATGTTTGCTCTTTTTGTATCTCAACTAAGGCCCATCCTTAAAATGAGGCCAATCTAGCCTCAAAGGCTTATCTTGGAATACACAGAAAGGTAGCCTAATGAAATAGGATTGTTATTCTTCGAAGTTTACTAATTGCATGAAATTGACGAGGTTTAGTTTTTTATTCTTCGGGTTTCAGAGTTGTTTACTTGAGGTTTCTTTAATCAGATAGCATACACAGAATAGAAAATCTAATGTCGTTTTCGTTTTTAAATTGCACTACGCTGGTGTAGCGAAAGCTGCACTGAAACCGTTCGTTTTTACCAATTGCACTACACCAGTGCTACACTTTTTCTGCACCGATACCACTGGTGTAGCACTCATCAAAAGTTCGGTGTAGATCTGTGCAATGGAATCGATTATTGTAGTCAAGGGTTACTGTTAATGTTTTCATCATTTTGTTCGTTTATTCATGCCATGGTGTAGCACTGCACAGGTGTAGTGCAGTTTAAAAACGAAAACGACATAAGATTCCGGCATATTGTATTTAGTTTTTCCAAAGGGTTCATGTTGACAAAGTATTATATTGCATAATATGAACTAAAACTGTCTTCAATAAACTTCAACAATCTGGAAATTTTCGATTTCATCCAAAAATCAAAAATATTCGCTGTTGACTAAGATAAATAATTCATGTGAATCGAATAAAGTTAACCAGATCTATAACTATAATAATAAGTCAGCTGTTGTGATAGCACTTCAAAGCCATACCACAAGAACAAAGCTTTGATTATAGTAAGATTTTGTGCAGGTTTGTCAGCGAGTTTTTTGTATTGTATTGAAAACGGTGTTTCACTGAGTTAATGAGGCAAAGGTTGAAGTTTTCGTTCCTTGATTTCATTTCTAACTTAAAATGGAAAAAATATGGCGGTTCAAAACGTCGTTTCGATGCAGCAAAAAACGTTTCTCACATAATGTGTATTGCTCTGGCGTAAATTTGATATACTGGATTTCATCAAATCATAAGAGTCTTGTACAGGCCTAGACTATATGTTAAGCACATCAAACAGAACTAATCATTATTAAATTTTGAACAAAAGGAGAATTCTAGAGCACCGAGAGACATCTTCGATATTTCTTCCAACACAAAACGATTTGAAATATAAGTTTTGGAAACAGGATCTTGATGAATTTGATAAATAGAATCCCTAAAAAAATGATGAAAATGATGCGTTGAAAACTCATGCGTTTATTGATTTGTTTTTCCTTACTGTAGTCGTTTGATGTAGATAATTCCCATTATTCGGAAGAAAATGTTTTGTCAGTTGGCCCTTGACCACGGACCTTAAACCGAACAGAACTATAAAGATAACGTAAAAAAGTAGGTGTAAAAAATTAACCAAATATAAAGCTATCGTACTTTTAATATAATATCTTATAAATCTCATAGTTGTCTTCTCCCATTCCCATTCCAAACTCCCTCATAGCTAACAATTGGCAATTGGTAGTTCGATCGAACAAAGCAGGAGGTTATGTCTAGAGCTCGTGCTGCTATAACCCTGTGCTCAGTAATGTAACGAGGCATTTTCATTTTCAACTCAGCTTGTTCTGACATTTTCATACACAAAATAATATATCTTTTGGTGTTCTAGTGCTTTCTCTCCGTCCGCAATTCTCCGAACAGAGAGGGGCATTCTTCATTTCCTTCTATGGATATTAGTTCACTGGGGAGTTCATGTGTGAAAAACAACCGGATAGTGTGCATGTATAGGATGCTCTGTATGTGTGCTTGTGTATCTGGACAACCAGAAAGGGACTCCAATGACAGTAACTGAACTAGACCGCACACTGCCTGATGCTGACGATGCTGACTGGCTTCACAAGCAGAACTGGCCCAAATGAATGGTAAGTCCAAACTCAGTCCGTGTCCATTGCATACCCGAACATAGCTCAAACCCGAAGATATCTACAAACGTGGCCTGGAGACGGAACGGAATATGAATTTGATATATTACGAGTATGGAAGCCGCAGACGAAATTGCCGTTCATATAAACTGAGTGGAAGGAGGCCTATTTTGCAATCGTCACATGCAGTCGAGCATGAATTTTACGAGTTTTTTGGCGATCCAGTTACAGTTGTCACACACTAAAAATACCCCCGAAGCGGAAGTCTAAACTATCTACTCGTCCGATCGGTTTAGTAAGGCCCTGTTAAACGTAATGCAGTTTCAAGTGGAAGCTGACTTTATTTTTCAAATTTGATCATTTGATTTAATTTTGCGAATTTGTATCCCATACTGCTTGAAATTATTAACAAATCAAACTGATTAAATTGTGCGAACTTGGATTTTTGGATTTGGGCAATCTCATGTAACACACACTCATAGGCTTATTTTGAAATCTGACAACAGGAGATAGCAACTGTTGCCTAAATTTGGTGAACATGGTGATAGGTTAGCAATTCGAATTTCAATTCATGGAATTTAGCCATCGTAACGAAAAGTTGTTTTTGTCCATTTGTGAGGAAACGCAGCACCCAACTTGAAAACAATTCGTAGTTTTCGTGAAAAATGACTAATACACGTCCTTTTGATATCTTTACAATGACTTTTACAACTTCACTTTTCGATAATACATAACGATAGATGTGCTTTATCATTACCAATTTTTTTCCATTGTCTCTAATTTCCCAACGTCACTGAAAAAACAGTAACTGATACAACAACGTACCAAATTTTTACAGATGTCATCTAAACGATTTCTTTTTTGTACGATGAAGAGATTTTTAATTTCTCACGCCATCTATCTAACAGTTCGGGGAATATTGACCGATTGGTGACATATTAAATGGATCATTCAATTTTGACTTCTTCAGTGCAAATCTTACGAAGCATTTTGGGACGCGCTTTAGTCATGATGTGGTGCCTTCATTTGTACAAGATATTCGAAGTTTATTCAGATTAGGGCAAAGTTGAGGATTTTTCAGTATATAGAAATCATTGAAATGAGCGATATTCCTCAGTCACATGCAGAATCCATTGTTTTAATGACGAGTGCTCGAAATGCTTATTCAAAACAGTGCAGGGCTAACAATCGCATGTAGCTTATCATTTCATCTTTACCTGCATTAACTAACAAAACAGCCTTCACGAAGTTCTGCAGACTCGAAACCTCAAGTAATAGAAGAGAAAATATTCAGATAACTAATATTGATCAGGAGCTTTTTTAGTTTTTTGAAAAAAATCTCAATACCTACTGCTTTAGGATAACAACATTATAAGGTACTTTATCGAAAGCTTAAGAACAAACCTTAACCCCTTTATGCTCAAAGAAAATATGTTTCCCTTCTACAAAAATCGTTATAGATTCTTCAATTACTATTAAATAGATGTTTTTTTATTGAATGTTGAAGAAAACTTATTTACAAGGCGACAAATGTGTTTCTGAACGAATAAGTAAAAAGAACTGTCAATCTTTATTGCACTAAAAAGTTTGTGCAAAATTATATATAGAAAATAGAACACATCATAAATGTGCTATGTGCAACGTCCACAATTACATGAAATCGTTTCGTAGAATGCCATACCTAACTATTTATTTTACTATGCTGATAATCAAAGCAAATAAAGCCATAAATTAAATTACGATATAATAAACCCAACTCTTATTTTATTTTATTCTATGAATCATAGGGAAAAATATTTCCCATGAAATTATAGGAAACTTATGCACCCTGCTATGTTTTTCTGATGATACTCTCCTAATTTGTACTACCAAAGCTAAAATATTGTCTTGTACTGACATATTTCGTCCTGCACATCTTATGGTCGTGAAGGGGTTAATATATCACATCAAGTTTTCAATGCTATTATTCCTCTGTAATTTTCAACAATGTGGGTATTATGTACTGAACCAGAAACATCCCTAACATTTGGAAAAATATGCACGATTATTGATCGGCTGAGAATCATATTAACTAATACAGGCAGTGATCGAGCACAACATTTGGTTGAATCCACACTAGATTAACCTATTTTTCACTTATATTCTGAAGATGTAGGCTAAAGCTGTACGATGCCAAACTTTCAATGTATTCTTGTGACGAGAGATAAGAACAGGGAGGCTATTGAAAATCGCTCAAATACAATCGGTAAATCATTTTGACTGCGTTTCGATTTCAATGAGAGAAAACAACACGTACACAATGACACAACTGTTTAAAATTTTATGACTTTTAGAAGAACATAACTTTTTATATGACTGTAAATAATATATAACATGTGGAAAGTTTTGTTTGAACGAATTTATTTACATATTAGTTTCTGTATATTATTTTTGACTTTTTTCTCCAGTCATTTTGATTACTTTTGGGCAGTATAGATATATACTATAATCCCGGACTTTCCAGTGTAAACGGTCACCGAAGCAGTGCGAACATTAACTTCTCGGGGAAAAAAATTAACTGGAATTCATCCGGAGCGTTTCCTGCACATTAGATAAGTAAAAATGTCGATGAATTATTTCTAATATGAGTGTGTGCGTATGTGTGTCTAACCTATCCCAAGCCTCAATGTCTGGCAGTGGTTTACAAAAAAACCTGTTTTAATCCACCTAATGGTCTAATGATGCCTTTCTCATATATAATACTGTGGTATTCTATTCAAAATGTTTCTCTTCGATTTTTGAAAGAAACCAAGTAATTGTTTGTACATTAACTAGTATAACATGAAGAATGGAACAGTTTTCTGATTGGTTTGGTCATCCAATAGAAAACAAAGTGGGTTAACTATTATATGTACTTCTAGCATCGGAACCTAGGAACCGGTATAATCGAAGTCGATTCGCACAAACTCTACTGGTTTTTATTAAAATTTTGAAGATTTTATACGATTTTGCCATCGTACTCTAAACGACGAATGAAGTTTTCGTTGTATCCAAAAATATGCAGTAATTTTTTGACGAATCATAAACCTTTCATTTGACACTAAGATTGGAAATAACGGTTTTGAGTCCAGTTTAGAATTTTTCTACGGTTTTTGTTTCGCCGGTTTAAGTCACGATGTACAATATTGAAAACACTTTACCATATAATTTCGGAACCAGAAATCGGATCCGGGTGAAATTCAGGAATTCCATATGGGACCGTGAGACCTTTTATTTGAAAGGCTTGTGAAAATCGGTCAAACCATCGCTGAGAAAAGTGAGTGAGATCCATTTTGGAATATATGACCACTATTTCCGGTACTTCCGGAACCGGAGACCGGGAACCAGGATAACCGGAATCGGTTTGTTTAGTTGTCTACTAATAATGGCTATAGATTTGTGTAGTTTTAAGACCAGTTTAGAAATTTTTTAATGAATTTATAACTCCGGAACCGGAAGTTGGATCCGGATGAAATTCAGGAATTCCGTCAAATCGGCTCAGCCATCTCCGAGAAAACCTAGTGAGATTATTTGACACATACACGCACACACACTGCTCAGCTCGATGAACTGAGTCGAATGGTATATGACAGTTGATCCTTCGGGCCAATTTTTAGGGGCTACCACGTTTGGCATAAAGCCGTTTGGCATAATACCGTTTTGCATAATGGCATTTGGCATAATGATTATTTGGCATATTGGCTATTTGGCATAATGGTTATTTGGCATAATGGTCATTTGGCATAATAGTCATTTGGCATAATAGTCATTTGGCATAACAGATGAAGATGCTGCTTAATAGAATTTGTTCTATTTTACTGCAATTTTGAAAGGTCTAATGCGGCTACGCCTCATCGTTTTTAATGACCTGCTGTCCGACCTCGCTGCCGCTCGTTTGGACTTAACTAATGGATAGCTCCTAGCTTTGGGTAATCCGGGCAAACGCCCGTAACTAGACAGAGGTGATTTCTGTGGGGACGCTGCCCCCCGCAGTGGCCGGCGCTTCCGATGGCGGGTCGCCGGCGCACTCGCTGCCTTCGGCCGTCTCGACCTGAATCATCTATGACGAACAGAATATTGTGCTAGCACTAAGTGAGTTGCTTGTATAAAATGATAGTGAGCTATTTACTACAAAATTTTAAATTTAAAAAATATGTAATAATGCTGTTTCACCTAATATTATCGAAATATTTGGACCGAACATAAAATTCACATATTTCGTTCGAGTTTTCCTTGCACAACATAACTCGATCGAAACGCAAACGAAAATTTACAAATCCAATTATTATTATGACAAATGGCATTATGCCAAATGACCATTATGCCAAAAGACCATTATGCCAAATAACCGTTATGCCAAATAACCATTATGATAAATAGCATTATGCCAAATGACCTTATGCCAAACGGGCCGCCCCCGTACATGCAAATAACTTTAGTCCAGGACCCAGGGAGGTGTTGACTCAATCGAACTCCGATGACCCGTTTTATATACAGAGCAAATCGTATTCCGATTTGATTACCGATCCATCGACAAGCCTGGAAATGTTTCCATCAAATGTATTCGAACATTACAGAAAGACTTTCGATTCTTTGCAATTGGCAAGCACTATATGCGTATTTAGTTTATGTTTTTTAGTTTTGTATGAATAATTAACATTTTCTAATCTTACCATATTCGAGTTTTCATTCAATGTTTCATTTCTTACCGTATCGAAACCTTCCAAACCTTTAGTCGCCTGAACCAGCCAATTACACCCTTGGAACATAGTATGATATTGCGCACTTCTGAATATGTTTTTTTCTAAACGTTCCTGCATAAAACATTAATAATAAGAATAGACACACGGGGAGGTATCGCATACGAACTTGTGATGCCTCCCCGTGTTCCATACGTAGTTTCATAAAACAATCAAACTCTATTCATATGGCAATGATTGAAATTAAAATCGATATCGTAGAAAGTTTTGGAGTATTCTTTATACTCATAAAGTAGCGCTTCATTTCTCAAAACGAAGTGTTAATGGTGGGAGTTTACTTATGTCGTTTTCGTTTTTAAACTGCACTACACCGGTGCAGTGCTACACCATGGCATGAATAAACGAACAAAAATGATGAAAACATAAACAGTAACCCTTGACTACAATAATCGATTCCATTGCACAGATCTACACCGAACTTTTGATGAGTGCTACACCAGTGGTATCGGTGCAGAAAAAGTGTAGCACTGGTGTAGTGCAATTGGTAAAAACGAACGGTTTCAGTGCAGCTTTCGCTACACCAGTGTAGTGCAATTTAAAAACGAAAACGACATTAAAGTGTTGGTACTTCAATTACTTCTGTCCTACAGGTGTCGCTGGGAACAGTACTTGATAAAAGAAAAATTTCAAAAAGTACATGTTAAAAATTCATACAAATGAGTATTATTACATGCCATTCTGAATTCAAATGTTATATTGAAATATTTGGCTAAATGATATTCATAGTATCTGCATAGCCTACCATTGCTTTTGGAAGTTGATTCAACCCGCATCACTATCATATCTGTCTTCATACTGCAAACTTTGTTTAGACTTTGTTTTAACTTTTCCAAGATACGTCGGACAAAGTGCTGACTACACTTCCTAATTCGTTGAAATTCATGCATAAAATTATCCATCATGATCCCGTTGGCATAATTCCGCACCATTTTTCGCATCCAATAAGAAAATTTCAGCTCTCTTCGGCAAATTTTGATGTAATCGTTTCTAACTCATCCTTAGATTTCTACCAACAACGGTCCACTTCCAAATGACGCTCTTCACATTCACATCCACTTTCTCGATGTTATACAGAATATAGTGTATGCTCAGTAGCGTTTCTCGGTCCATCCATACATCCATCCAACCACCCACACACGCTACTTGAGCACACAAAACCAGATTGTGATGAGCATGAATAAAACATCAGCAGCATCCTTCAAACCAAGTAAGTCAGTGTTTTTGCTCGTATGGTTAGGCCTGTCCTGCCGGAAAGGAACCTCGTAGTCTGTAGCATAGTCAAGTGAAAATTAATTCAACCTCATGCTCGCCACTGGAAGTTTCTGGGCACAGAAAGCAAACTCTTGCCATCCAACGCTGGGCACCCGAAATGAATATTGAACTCTTAGCGGATGTCGTTCGCTATATCAGTTGAATGAACGTTTCCGCGCTGAAATGGTTACAGCTACAGCGGATGGAGACTGACTGGACACTTCAGAGTAAGGTTCGACGAGGGTACTTCGAAGGCCAGACGCATTCATTCGAACCGAATGGAATCTGCAGGCGAAAGGATGAAACTGTTTCTGGTGTATTTCACTGCTGATGAATATTCAAACTATTTCTCTTTCATCCGATATCAGGATCCCAGTATACGTGAATGTGTGTATGTGTGAGTGAGTAAGCGGATATTGTCAGTAAGGAGGTTGGGTTTTGTTCAAGGACGAATATTTCGTTCTAAATAAATACAAAACTCCGTTCATTTACTAATTGTGAAAATGAAAAATCGAACAAAATTTATATCGTTCGCCAAAACACTTCAGAATATGAAAGATATTTTATGAAAACTAACTCACGAAATATTTAGATTCTCAACCACATACAGATTGAAATTGTGTATAAGTTTTAGAAACTTAAATTTTATTATTGAGTAAAATTTTTGGACACTTTCTATAAACTCTTCCTTGATCTTTTTGCACATCATTTAATCATCCAACAAACACACGAATCACATGGCAAAATTTTGTAGAAACAAAACAAAATTGTTGATTTGTAAGCACAATCCGAGTTTTCATCTCTTGCTGTATGACAACGACGTTACTTTCCAGAACGGGAAATGTGGCATGATGAAAAAAATTATCATTTTGACGATTTTTTTTTCCAGAATTATCGTTCAACAAGTAAATTCAAATGTTTTACATGATGAAAAGCATCATTCGAACAACATTTTTTTATTTTTTCGTGGAAAATATTGAGAAATAAGTCGGTGAAGAGGTATTTTGAGGACGCTTCTAGAAAATCATGATTTGCGGTATCTAGTGTATCTCAGCGCAGCCTAATCAGAAGTGAATAAATGAACGAGGCATATTTAGAGAAGTTTTTCTAAACCCCAACGTTTCTGTTTGATTTTTTTTTAAATTTTTTTTATTTTTGGTGGTTGTTCAAAGTGAAAACTACGGTTTTTCACGAAATAATCCGACATTTTGTAGCAGTTAAACCTCCCCAAAGTAACAAACAACGAAAAGGGGTCTGGTTTTTTGTATGTAGAAAGTGTGTGCAAAATTTGAAAACAATTTTTTTTTTCATAAATACGTTTATTTCTTAAGGCAGTTTACATAAGTTTTTCTTCGCCGTAGCATCACTTTTACATAATATTCTTATCCTAATTTAATTCTAACATAGTCACAACGTTTTGCATTTATTAAAACATATTCTCTTATTACTTAAATATCAGCTTAGGTAACTCGTCATTAATTATGAAATCTACTCGGAAATATTATTTGAACCAAACGATTAACTTCTATAAATTATAAAATAAGCTGTTATTTTCAGACATTTTGTTAATAATTTCATAAACTGTTTCGAGTTTGTTTGTATCATTACATAATTTTTATTCTAATTTAGCTATTGGTTGAACTCATGGACGCAGCTGGGATCAGAACTAAGTCTTGAAAGGGGCCTTTATTAAATTGAAACTCCAGTTTTCTTTATGAAATGATAAATAAGTTTCATGTATGAAAGGTCACGACAAGCAAGAATGTCTCGAACTGGGATATTGGATAGTCTACCTTGGGTACGCAAAGAATTTATTAGTTGAGATCTGACATCACGATACTCCACGCATGTCCAAACGACATGATCAATATCTCGATACCCTTCGCCACAAGCACAATGATTAGTCTCGGAGAGCCCAATTCGAAGGAGATGTGCATCTAACGTGTAGTGATTGGACATGAGTCTAGACATCACACGAATGAAATCTCTACTCACATCCAGTCCCCTGAACCATGCCTTTGTCGATATTTTCGGAATAATTGAGTGCATCCACCGACCCAGATCATCTTTATCCCAAGAAGCTTGCCAGCTGGCAAGTGTTCTTTGGCGAGACGAGCTATAGAATTCGTTGAAAGCAATTGGTCTCTCATAAATTTCACCCTCAATAGCACCACGTTTGGCTAAAATATCGGCTCTTTCATTGCCAGGAATGGAGCAATGAGCCGGGACCCAGACTATAGTGATTAGATAATTATTGTTCAATATGTCGTTCAGGCACTGTTTTATTTTGCCCAGGAAAAACGGTTCAGTCTTGCCAGTCATGTTTGAGCGAATGGCTTCAATTGCACTCAGACTATCTGTGAAGAGGAAATAATGGTTTGGAATTAATGTGACGATTACACTCAAACTATATTGAACTGCTGCTAGCTCTGCTATATAAACAGATGCAGGTTCTTGAAGCCTAAATGAGGCCGAAACATTATTGTTGAACATACCAAACCCTGTCGCTTCTTCAATTCGCGATCCGTCCGTGTAAAACATTTTCTCAGAGTCAATATGCCTGAACTTACTTGAAAATATTTTTGGGATTTCCGTCGAACGTAGATGATCCGGGATTCCACGCACTTCGCGCTGCATGGATGTATCGAAAAATAAAGTTGAGTCAGGGACATTTAGGAGGCTGACACGGATAGGAATATATCTTGAAGGGTTGATTTCCTGTGACATATGGTTAAAATATACTGTCATGAATTTTGTTTGAGATCGAAGCTCGACTAGTCGTTCGAAATTATTAATTACCATGGGATTCAGCGCCTCACATCTTATTAGCAGGCGTGATGAAAGCTCCCAAAATCGATCTTTTAATGGAAGAACTCCCGCCAGAACTTCAAGACTCATTGTATGTGTCGAATGCATGCACCCTAAAGCAATTCGCAAACAACGATACTGAATTCGCTCCAGTTTGATAATATGAAAGTTTGCAGCGGAACGAAAGCAAACGCATCCATATTCCATCACTGAAAGTATCGTTGTCTGATACAATTTTATTAGATCTTCCGGATGAGCACCCCACCAAGATCCTGTTATTGATCGAAGAAAATTTACTCTTTGTTGGCATTTTGTTATCAGAAACCTAATGTGTCCTCCCCACGTGCATTTGGAATCGAACCACACCCCGAGGTATTTAAAAGTTAAAACCTGTTGGATCATTCTTCCCATCATATGGAGCTGAAGCTGCGCGGGATCATGCTTTCTTGAAAAGACGACTAACTCTGTTTTCTCCGCAGAGAATTCGATACCAAGATGAACAGCCCAATCGGACAAGTTATCTAAGGTATCTTGCAATGGTTTATGCAGATCAACAGCTTTGGGTCCAGTAACTGAAACCACGCCATCATCTGCCAATTGTCTTAGTGTACATGGGGTTACTAGACAGCTGTCAATGTCATTTACGTAAAAATTATAGAGGAGCGGACTGAGGCATGAGCCTTGCGGGAGACCCATGTAACTATTTCTGAGTGTTGCCAAATCGCCATGTGAAAAATGCATGTGTTTCTCTGACAAAAGGTTGTGCAAATAATTATTTATAACCGCTGGGAGTCCATTTTGGTGAAGCTTGTCTGAAAGAACATCAATGGAAACTGAATCAAATGCTCCTTTAATGTCTAAAAATACAGATGCCATTTGTTGCTTTTGAGCGAAGGCAATTTGGATGTCAGACGAAAGTAATGCAAGGCAATCATTCGTCCCTTTATTTCTACGGAAGCCAAACTGAGTATCTGACAACAAACCGTTCGTCTCGACCCAAGTGTCGAGACGTCGTAGAATAATTTTTTCGAACAATTTTCTGATGCAGGACAACATCGCAATGGGTCTATATGAGTTGTGATTGGAAGCTGGTTTCCCCGGTTTTTGAATGGCGATAACTTTCACTTGTCTCCAGTCAGGTGGAACAATATTTTGCTCAAGAAACTTGTTGAACAATTCCAACAAACGTCTTTTTGCGAGGTTGGGCAGATTCTTCACCAAGTTGAATTTAATTCTGTCCAACCCTGGAGCGTTATTGTTACAAGACAAGAGTGCTATAGAAAATTCCATCATTGAAAATGGGTTATTAATAAAACCATTATTTGGAGGAGATTCCCGTATAATGCTCTGCGTAGGAACAGAATCTGGGCAAACTTTCCTAGCAAAGTCAAATATCCATCGGTTCGAGTATTCATCACTCTCATTGCCCACGGTACGATTCCTCATTCGTCTGGCCGTGTTCCAAAGAGTGCTCATTGAGGTATCTCTTGACAAACCTTCGACAAAATGTCTCCAATAGCTACATTTTTTGGCTCGAAGTATGCTCTTGTACTTGGTTTCTAAAACCATAAGTTTTTCAAAATTCTGAGGAGTTCCTCCTCCCCGTTTTAGAAACGTCTTGCAAGCATTTTGTTTTGCGAGTTTAGCCTCTGAGCACTCTTTGTCCCACCAGGGGTTGGGAGGCCTTCTGTTAGTCGTTGGCCCAGGAAAGCGTTTAGTTTGGGATTGTTCTGCTGCCTCCAGAATCGAACAAATGAGGAAGTCATATTCTTCAAGTGGAGAGAGCTCTTCCATTGAATTCAAAATACTAGAGATACTACTTTGGTATTTAATCCAGTCGATATTTTTTGTCAAATCATATGGAATACTAGCGGAAGTAGCAATGCAATTGCTACTGCTAATTGAGATGATGATTGGTAAATGATCGCTACCGTGTAAATCAGGCAGTATTTTCCAGGTGCAATCTAGTCGAATTGATGTTGAGCAAAGAGATAGATCTAATGCACTTGGGCGTGCCGGAGGTCTTGGGATCCGTGTCATGCTACCCATATTTAATACCGTCATGCTAAAATTGTCACAAATGTTTTGTATTAAAGATGATCTGCTATCATTGTAAACGGAACCCCACATAATACCGTGCGAATTTAAATCCCCCAGAATCAATCGTGGTGCAGGAAGGGCTTCAACCATTTCATTAAGCTGTTGCTGTCCAACTTGTGCTTTTGGAGGAATATAAACCGAAGCTATGCAAATATCTTTGCCTTTAATGTTTATTTGGCAAGCAACAACTTCTATACTAGAAGTTGAAGGGATGTTTAATCTATAAAAGGAATAGCATTTCTTAATTCCCAAAAGCACTCCACCATACGGAGAGTCTCTATCGAGACGTATAATGTTAAAATCATTAAAATTTAAAGCTATGTTTGAAGTAAGCCATGTTTCGCATAAAGCAAATACATCACATTTTTGACTATGCAATAATATTTTAAATGAATCAAGTTTTGGCATGATGCTTCGACAATTCCACTGCAGGACAGTGATTGTATCATTTGCGACGGGTGATAAATTATCCATCAAAAGATACAAAACCTGAGACAATTGGCCATTGAGCTGATAACTGCTTCAAAAAGGTTCTAGCTATTGGAAGGAATGCCATTATGAGGGTCTTTAAGGGTTCAGATATATTGAATGCTGAGAAAATCCATTCAACAATTTCCGAAAACTTCAGTAATCCTGTTGGTGGCTGTGAAATGGAGCCCACTGGATTATTATCTTTTTCAGTACTAGATCCTGGATTGGTTTGTGAATTTGACAAACCAGGAGGCACAGTCTTTGGTTTTGACTTTTTTTGTTTAACACGGGGATCTTTTTTTGAAGATGAAATTTTAGGTGTCTTTTTTGGTAATTTGGAGGAAGACTTCTTTCTCTTAACTGACCCTTGGGTAGTGATAAACGAATTACCTTCACTATTTTCGTCAGAGTCAGAGTCCTCTGGTTCCTCTAGATTTGAAAACCCGTTTTCGGTTTCCAAAGGGGGGACATCAATGACCGTTTTAAGCATTTCTACATATGTGCGCTTAGACCGTGCTTTTAAAGAAAGCTTAATTTTGTCTTTGTGCACTTTAAATGCAGTGCATACTGAAATATCATCATGAGGACTATTCCCACAATAAATACATTTTTCAATTTCCTTGTTGCAATCATTATCTTTATGAGGCCCTTCACACTTAATACATTTTGGTTTATTACTACAGTAAGTAGCTGTGTGGCCGAATTTTTTGCAGTTCGTACAATTCATTACATTTGGAACAAAAAGCCGAACAGGGAGGCGAATTTTATCGACATAGACATGGGACGGCAACGCAGACCCGGCAAATGTCACTCGAAACGAGTCTGATGGGCGATAAAATTTGAAAACAATTGGTGCAGTAGTTTTCAAATGACGATGTTTTTGACTATAAAATTAATGTAAACAATTAATTACTCCAGGTAGCCCGTCAAAAAATCATATTTTTTCTTTTATAATTTCTTATAATGAAACATTTCAAGAATGTTTTGTCAAGTTTTGAAGTCAATCGAATTAGAAATCTTGGGCCTGTGCGCCGACCTCTTGTTTCTTGGTAGAATTAGATAGTAATAGATAAAGGTCCATAACTTCCCGAGTTTCGTTTCAAAAAGATGGAAAATCGCTGAATTCTTAATCTTTTGAACTGGACCAAATTGGTACTGCAAAAAGAATGACTGGTCTGGAAGTTTGTTTATAAATTAGTAATTTCTTCTTAAGACAGAACTAAGAATTTTCTGTTTGTTTCTGTTTATATTGATTATATAAATATTTCATTTGATCAGACCATTTCAATTTCAAGCCATTCAATTTGACAACGTAATTACTATTTGGCTTTACGAAAAGAAGCTCTATTAGGGCTATTAATTATCTGAAAGATGATTAATTGTGTTTTTGCCGAATTTGGTGGAATTTACTACTTTGTCAGGTAATCACTAATAATATTTAAGCTTCTTTGTAGGTGACTACAGATTACCTGTGGCTCTTAGTATTGTCCATGAAAATATGAGTAATGAGTGAAAGATATCATCATACCACTGGGTGCATTGATTCAGAGCTTTTTGTATGAATTTATCATTGAATGTTGTTTCAAATTGATACATGGTAACCTTTGTGTTTCAAATTTTGTGAACGGATACCGGTTATATATTAGCTTATTTTATGCGATTCTGCATAATGCTTGAATTTTATCGTGGTTTCAATCAAATAAGTAGTTCTTGCTCTGCAGTTAAACTTTCCGACTAAAGTACCTCTCTGACTGTGCCACTGTGCTAAACTCTGTCTCCATAATAGGTTAAGGACTTGTCTAAAAGCTGGCTAAAACTTGCAGATCTAATTTCCATACTAAGCAGCTGTTCCAATTAAACCTCCCGTTCATAGTTCTACTCCGACTCACTGACGTGACTTACTACATAAATATTTGATTTATGAGAAAGTTATTTTTCCTAGAGAACCCCATATTTTGTCACAGTGTCCAACCACAAAAACACCAAACCGTCGTTAAGAATTTCGCTGTGGCAAGCTGAACCAAGGTCCCCCGAGAATCGGCAGCTATTTCTTTTTCGTCCGCTTAGCTCCTCAGTCTTTGACTATCTTTTATTATTTCCGTGATAAGTCGATATCAGTCAATTTATATTCAAAAGGATTCATAAATTCGCTTCCGTCTCCTTTGGCAGTTTTTCGCAGACTTTCGATTCGTTTGCACTTCCTTTAGTTGTTACCCCCGCACATGGCTATGAACCGAAGACACGTTGTGAGTTCGTTGGGGATGGAGTTCGGTAGATGTACCAGGAGGGTATTTATTTTATGTACGACCCTTTTCCATCCAACTAACATCAGCAGCAGGAACAACTACATCGTGAAACGGTTCACAAGGTCGATCATGGGACTCGGTTGGTCGGACGTTTTACGAGAGTCCTTATCGGCAAATCCGTTCCGAGTCGTGTTCTTCCAAAACGAGTGCGTGTGTGGCAACAGCTTAGGCTATTATTGTTTGCGGCTCCGTAGAAGGTTAGCTGCGGCAGCTGTGGAAAAACTCCCTGCAAAACAGCCAACCGGACCGAGAATTCGAAAAGTGAAAGTGTTTTCTCGCATATGAATGGGTGTGGTGTGTGAATAATTTATGAAGAGTGGGTAGAAAAATTCCAAATCAATGTCCTACCAGGCTAAATTGGGCACTTTTTGCACAAGGAATTCCATGTCGAAAACAGAAACCTAGCGAAAGTTCCATTTGAGAGTTTTTTTTCTCGGGAGGCTTATCCAGTATTAGTACATGAACGATTTGTTTTGGTATCTCTTGTTTCTTATTGTGCTTCCAGGAATGACCGAGTATTTCAAGGAAAGTAAAGTGTTTGCACTTTAGTTTCAGTTATTTGAATTTTAGTTGCACAGTTTGTGTTTGCACAGGTTAGTTGAATTGTTTGCACCTTCAAAGAGCGTTTGAGGGAAGGAAGGGAGTGTTTATAAAAGTGATCCAATGAACTGTAAAATTGACTAGAATGTGTAACAACAGTTCAAGAATCGTCAAAACATGGCAATTCGAGGTGTCGCTAAAAGTCTAAGGTGTAAGTCGGTTATGTGCTGAAAACCATGCAACGCACTGGGTTACATGTTTACGAGATGCACAAAACCTCTAACCGGAATGAAGTTCAAAACGTCAATGCGAAAACCCGCGCTCGGAAACTTGCATACAAAATCGAGTTGCATCGTGATGGATGACGGAACTTAAGTGAACGCCTACTTCCGTCAACTTCCTGGGCAGTATATAAATTGCGACAGCTGGATCCTAATTCAACATTGAACAACTCAGCCATTTTGATGTTGATTTACAAAAATAGTTATTTGGATTTGGTACCGCATGGATACCGGTTTTGTTCTTAGTGCACATAACTAAATGCACCTTTTAAATTTCGCCTTCGGCTCATCAGTGCGTCAGCAGTTTCGTTTTCTGTCGACACGTTAGTAAAAACATGGCATTTCGGTGCAATAAGTATTTTGCAAATAGCATTAACTTTATGTCTGCTCAACGGTCTATGTTGAACCGTTAGGTGGCATTAGCAGTTCAACATAAACGGCTGACAAAATGATGAGCCGAAGGCGAAACGTAAAAAAGTGTTTCCTAAAATATTCTTTTCCATTTAATTCCTAGCAGGTTTGAAATACAATGTCGATTAAATGACCTTCCCCATTTGATACTCAAAAAGCAGCTCTTTTCAGCGCGTGCCTAACATCGACCAGTATTTCGGGATTTTTTTTCATAAATTCGTTTATTTCATAGGCAATATACATAAGTTTTTCTTCGCTGTGGCATCCGTGGCATAGTACTTTAAACCTAATACATTTCGAATATCATAATAGTATATTGGTATTCATTAGTCAATCTAAACACTATTTTTATCAAGCGATTGGCTATTATAAATTATATTAAAAATAAACATTTCTTTTGTACATGATATAATAGCTATTTCAGGATTGTTTGTATCAGTTCATCACTTTTATTCAATATAAAATAGATGGCTAGTAGTTGAACTCATAGAAGAGAGATAACATAACATAAAATTTAAATTTCAACTCCAATGGACCTAATAAATAAAATGATTATGATGTTTCAGGTAAGAATGGTCACGACAAGCAAGAATGTCGCGAACTGGAACATTGGATAGTCTACCTTGAGTACGCAAGGAATTTATTAGTTGAGACCTGACATCACCCAGTAGCCTCCTCAATTCGTTATCCGTCCGTGTAAAACATTTTCTCAGAGCCAATATACCTGAACTTACTTGTACATATTTTTGGGATTTCCATCGAGCTTTGGTGTTCCGGGATTCCACGCACTTCGCGCTGCATGGATGTGTCGAAAAATAACATTTAGGAATATTTAGGCTGACACGGATAGGAATATATCTTGAAGGGTTGATTTCCTGCGACATGTGGTTAAAATAATATGTCATGAATCTTGTTCGATATTGAATCTCAACTAGCCTTTCGAAATTATTAATAAACAGGAGATTCAGTACCTCACACATTATTAGCAGTCGTGATGAAAGCTACCAAAAGCGTTCTTTCAATGGAAGAGCTCCCGCCAGAGCTTCAAGACTCATTATATGTGTCGAATGCATGCAGCCTAAAGCAATTCGCAATCAACGATATTGAATTTGCTCTTATTTGATAATATGGGAGTTTGCAGCAGAACGAAAACAAACGCATCCATATTCCATCACTGAAAGTATCGTTGTCTGATACATTTTTTTTAGATCTTCCGGGTGCGCACCCCACCAAGATCCTGTTATTATTCGAAGAAATTTTACTCTTTGTTGGTTTTTGGCAGATCAATAGCTTTGGGTCCAGTAACTGAAACCACGCCATCATCTACCAATTGTCTTCCGGAATCAGGAATCAGAACAAATTGGCTCGAATGGCACGTTCCCCCTTTTTTTTCCATAAATACGTTTATTTCTTAAGGCAGTTTACATAAGTTTTTCTTCGCCGTAGCATCACTTTTACATAAAATTCTTATCCTAATTTAATTCTAACATAGTCACAACGATTTGAATTTATTAAAACATATTCCTCTTATTACTTAAACATCATCTTAGGTAACTCGTCATTAATTATGAAATCTACTCGGAAATATTATTTGAACCAAACGATTAACTTCTATAAATTATAAAATAAGCTGATATTTTCAGACATTTTGTTGATAATTTCATAAACTGTTTCGAGTTTGTTTGTATCATTACATAATTTTTATTCTAATTTAGCTATTGGTTGAACTCATGAACGCAGCTGGAATCAGAACTAAGTCTTAAAAAGGGGCTTTATTAAATTGAAACTCCAATTTTCTTTATGAAATGATAAATAAGTTTCATGTATGAAAGGTCACGACAAGCAAGAATGTCTCGAACTGGGACATTGGATAGTCTACCTTGGGTACTCAAAGAATTTATTAGTTGAGATCTGTCATCACGATACTCCACGCATGTCCAAGGCACGTTCCCCTTGATACATGCACTTCTCTGACAAAAGGTTGGGCAAATAATTATTTAAAACCGCTGGAAGTCCATGCTGGTGGAGCTTGTCTGAAAAAACATCAATGGAAACCGAATAAAATGCTCCTTTAATGTCTCAAAATACAGATGCCATGTGTTGTTTTTGAGCGAAGGCAATTTGGATGTCAGACGAAAGTAATGCAAGGCAATCATTTATCCCTTTATTTTGTTCGGAAGCCAAACTGAGTAACTGACAACAAACTGTTCGTCTCCACCCAAGTGTCGAAACGTTGAAGAATATTTTTTTCGAACAATTTTCTGATGCAGGACAATATCGCAATGGGTCTATATGAGTTGTGACTGGAAGGTGGTTTTCACGGTTTTTGAATGGCGATAACTTTCACTTGCCTCCAGTCAGGTGGAACAATATTTTGCTCAAGAAACATGTTGAAAAATTTCAAAAAAAGTCTTTTTGCGAGATCGGGCAGATTCTTCACCAAGTTGAATTTAGCTCTGTCCAAACCAGGAGAGTTATTGTTACAAGACAAGAGTGCTATAGAAAATTCCATCATTGAAAAGGGGCTATCAATGGAACCATTATTTGGGGTGGACTCTCGAATGAGGCCTTCTGCTAGACGATGGACCAAGAAATCGTTTGGTTTTGGTTAGTTCTGCGGCCTCCAGAATCAAACAAACGAGGAAGTCATATTCTTCAAGTGGGGGGGGGGGAGCTCTTTCATAGAATTTAAAATGCTAGAGATACTACTTTGGTATTTAATCCAGTCAAAATTTTTATCAAATCATATGGAATATTAACTGAATTATCAATGCATTTATTACTGCTAATTGAGATGATGATTAGTAAATGATCGCTACCGTGTAAATCAGTAAATAGTTTCCAGGTTTCCAGGTGCAATCTAGTCGAATTGATTAATATTATACAGGGTCATTGCAAAAACTGAACTTAGTTATGGCGGCTTTACGTCAAACAACTAAAATTAATAAATCGTTCAGTAATCATCTTGTTGGTGAATGTGAAACGAAGCCTGCTGGATTATTATCTTTTTTTGTACTAGCACCTGGATTGGTTTGTGAATTTGACAAACTAGGAGGCACAGTGTTTAGTTTTAAAATTACCTTTTTTGATTTATATAGCCGAAGAGAGCTATCAAGATCTACAAACTACAAAATTTGAGGATCAGTATTGAAGAATTGACTCTGTTTTATATCGTTACATATCGTCAAAACATACCCCTAAAAACAAGAACTTTTCGACTAATCACCGCCGATTCCAGAAATGGATGTCGGATCCGGACAAAATTCAATATCAGCCTTGAGACCACATGTCCTTCCATTAGAGTCAAAGTTTGAGGTATTATTCCGGTTTTCTTTGAGAATAGTAAGGTGATATATGCATGACTTGTTTGCATCTTTTTAAAAGTTATGCATACATTCATTGTGAGATTGTGCGATCTGAAAATTACTTGCGTTGAAATTCAATTAAAAAAAAACGAAAAATTTAACTATTTTTCGCATCGCTGCATGGGTTTTACACATTCAAAATACGATCGGAAGCTCAGCGACATGTGAAACGTCAAATCACTCAAAAACAAACAGTCGTGTAAAAATGTGTTATTTTTTTTTGGATAACTATTTATTGGAATCTGAGTTAAAATTAAATTATTAAGATTTAAATTGGGTATTCAGCCACAAGTGGTGACTTTTCAGCCCTGTTATATATATATATATATATATATATATATATATATATATATATATATATATATATATATATATATATATATATATATATATATATATATATATATATATATATATATATATATATATATATATATATATATATATATATATATATATATATATATATATATATATATATATATATATATATATATATATGATTTGGTTATTACCATGAAGACATCATTTGCTTCCGCAATTCTGAGATTTTTGTGTAGGGAAAATTCTAAACCTACTTGTATTGTGTAATGGGGAAAAGGAACTTATATACTAACTTACTAACTAATACAGAGCGCGAATCGATTCAATTGAAGATTGCATCGATTTTTGTCGGAATTTGCTTATAATATTATGTGACATTACATCTAATGGTTCTATATTTGTGAGTCTGTGTAACTCATTTGTACTAAACCAGGGAGGACGCTTCAGAATCATTTTCAGAATTTTATTCTGAATCCTTTGAAGCGTTTTCTTCCTGGTGGAACAACAGCTTGACCAAATTGGTACCGCATAAAGCATGGCTGGTCTGAAAATTTGTTTATAAATTAACAATTTGTTTTTTAGACAGAGCATAGAATTTCTGTTTATAAGAGGATATAAACATTTAATATATTTATTACACATTGCCTGGATTCCTTCAATGTGATCCTTGAAAGTGAGTTTTTTGTCATACGTTAAACCTAAGTATTTAGCTTGATCAGACCATGTCAATTCCAAGCCATTCAATTTGAGAATGTGATTATTGTTTGGTTTAAGAAAAGAAGCTCTTGGCTTGTGAGGAAAGATAATTAATTGCGTTTTTGCTGCATTTGGTTTAATTTTCCATTTTGACAGATAATCACTGAAAATATTTAAACTTCTTTGTAGGCGACTGCAGATCACTCTTAGATTTCTACCTGTGGCTAACAGACTTGTATCGTCACAGAATAGCGATTTCTGACAACCAACGGGTAGATTTGGAAGATCAGAAGTGAAAATATTATACAAGATTGGAGCTACACTCGAACCCTGAGGAACACCGGCTCGTACGGGTAGCAATTCAGATTTACAATTCTGATAGCTAACCTGAAGAGTACGATCAGTTAAATAATTTTGAATCATTTTGATCAAATAAATAGGAAACTGGAAATCAGACATTTTTGCTATTAAACCTTTGTGCCAAACACTGTCGAATGCTTTTTCTATGTCTAGAAGAGCAACTCCAGTGGATAACCCAGAAGATTTATTTGATTTTATCATGTTCGTTACTCTGACAAGTTGATGAGTAGTTGAATGTTCATGGCGAAATCCAAACTGCTCTGGTAAAAAAATTGAATTCTCATTTATATGAGTCATCATTCTCAACAAGATAATTTTTTCAAAAAGTTTACTGATAGAAGAAAGTAAGCTAATTGGGCGATAACTTGATGTTTTTGCTGGGTTTTTATCAGGTTTTAGGATAGGAATTACTTTAGCGTTTTTCCATCTTTTTGGGAAGTAAGCTAATGAAAAACACTTGTTGAAAATTTTAACCAGGAGTCTCAAGGCAACATCGGGAAGATTTTTAATAAGAATATTAAAAATTCCATCATTACCAGGAGCCTTCATGTTTTTGAGTTTCCTAATAATTGATTTAATTTCATCAAAATTCGTCTCAATAATGTCATCGTGTGATAACACATGGGTTGAAATATGATCATATTTCAGTGAGACTTCATTTTCAATAGGACTCACAACGTTTAAATTAAAATTGTGGACACTCTCGAACTGCTGAGCTAGTTTTTGAGCTTGTTCACCATTTGAAAGAAGTATTTGATTTCCTTCCTTGAGAGCAGGAATTGGTTTCTGAGGTTTCTTAAGAACCTTAGAAAGTTTCCAGAAAGGTTTAGAATATGGTTCAATTTGTTCAACTTCTTTAGCGAAATTTTCATTTCGCAAAAGAGTAAATCTATGTTTAATTTCTTTTTGTAAATCTTTAACTATGTTTTTCATAGCAGGATCACGAGAACGTTGATATTGTCGTCGACGAACATTCTTCAACCGAATGAGCAGTTGAAGATTGTCATCGATGATAGGAGAATTTAATTTAGTTTGAGCTTTGGGAACTGAAAGATTTCTAGCTTCGATAATATAATGATTCAAATTATCAATTGCTGTGTCGATGTCCGCAGAATTTTCTAAAATAGTTTCATGATCCACATGATTTTCAATGTGAAATCTGTAATCCAACCAATTAGCTCTATGATAGTTGAAAATAGAACTAATTGGATTAATTATAGCTTCGTTGGAAAGTCTGAATGTTACAGGAAGATGATCTGAGTCAAAGTCAGCATGAGTAATCGGTTCACTACAAATGTGACTTTGATCTGTTAGAACCAGATCAATTGTAGACGGGTTTTTCACGGAAGAGAAACAAGTAGGATTACTGGGATGAAGAACTGTGAAGTAACCAGCTGAGAGTTGATTATGAAGTATTTTACCATTACTGTTATTTTCCCTACAATTCCACTGGACATGCTTAGCATTTAAGTCCCCTATTACGAAAAATTTCGATCGATATCTTGTAAGTTTTTGCAAATCGCCTTTAAAGAAATTTAATTGTTCGCCGGTGCATTGGAATGGCAAATATGCTCCAGCGATGAAATAAATTCCATGAATGGTTTCAACTTCGATTCCCAAGCTTTCAATAACTTTAGTATTGAAAGAAGGTAAAATTCGATGTTTAATTTGCCGTTGGACAAAAATGGCAACTCCACCACCCATTCCAGTAAACCTGTCAAATCGATGAACCACATAATGTGGATTACTTTTCAATTTTACATTTGGTTTAAGAAAAGTTTCTGTCACAATGGCAATATGAATTTTGTAACTTTGAGAAAATTATAAAATTCATCTTCACTCGATTTCAAAGATCGAGCATTCCAATTTAAAATATTCAAATAACTATTTAACATCACTGTTAAATTTTAAATTCATTATAATATTATTTGCAAATTTCCATCCGATTTGAAATGCTTCAAAAAGTGATGAAGTCGAATTCATTTGGATGATCATTTGAAAAAGTTGATCTTGTAGGTAGATCATTTTATTTTCAGTTATATCGCCTAAATCAACTTCATTTAAAGAAGCGAATGGCATTGAAGGAATATTTGTAGGTCTGCCATTAGAAAAAGATGATTTGGCCGGTCTACCTATTAATAAATTGTTTTCGTTAGAAGAAGAACTGCAAGGCGGTCCTGTGTTTTGATTATTTACATTAGAAGAAATAGGTGATAGATTTCTACCTAATATACCAGCATAACTGACATTAGAAGAAGATGATGACGAGGTCGATCTACCTGTCAATAAATTGTTTTCGTTAGAAGACGAATTGGCAGGCGTACCTGTTTTTTGTTTCGAAGAAATCAGTGCCTTAAAAGATTTAGGCGTGGCATTTGTAACGGTTTTTTGATTTTCAGGTATGTTCTGTAAATTTAAGGTCGTTGATTTGACTTGTTGTCTAAGTGAACGAGCGTTTAAATTTTTTTCCCTGACAGGACATTTCAAATAATTGGATTTATGATTTCCATTGCAATTTGAACATGAAAATTTATCAGTGGTTTCATTCATTGGACAAACGTCTTTCGAATGCGATTCACCACAATTCAAACACCGTATATCCATATGACAATTTTTGGTTCCATGACCGAAGCCTTGGCAACGACGACATTGCGTTAAGTTTGCAATACGATTATGCCGTTTATAATGTTCCCAATGAATTTTAATGTGGGAAATGAAACGTACTTTTTCTAAAGTTTTCAAATTGTTTACATCACTTCGATTGAAGTGTATTAGGTAAAGTTCATGGGAAATTCCAGAGCGTGGTTTATAAAAATGTGTTATGTTTACTGGTACAGTTTGATGTTTTTCGGTGATGAAATAAATTTTTAAAACCCTGTTTTAATCCACCTAGTAGTGTAATGATACCTTTCTCATATCAATCATACTATCATATATAATGGTATATCGGTTTGTTTGACCGTCTTCTGATCAGTTGGAGAAGATTTGAGGTCGATTTAGAACATTTTTACGGGTTTTCGCACTTTTCAGTGATAGTATAAAATTCTTAACACAATTCACGCTATATTTCCGGATCCGGAAGTCGGATCCGGATGAAATTCAGGAATTACATATGGGACCACAGGACCTTTCATATAAACCTAAGTTTGTGAAAATCGGTTCAGCCATCTCCGAAAATGCTGGTGCACTTATTTTCACAATTTTTTGCACATTTTACCCCATAATTCTGGAACCAGAAGTCGGATCCAAATCATATTTAGGAGTTTTGTATGGGACCACAGGACCTTTAATTTGAACCTAATTTTGTGAAAATCTATGAGAAAAGTTAGTGCAACAAAACTTTACATTCACACATACACACACAAACGTTTTGCGTACTCGACGAACTGAGTTGAATAGTATATGACACTCGGCCCTAAGGGCCTCGGTTCAAAAGTCGGTTTTCACTGTGATTGCATAACCTTTCTATATGAGAAAGGCAGAGCGTTGAAAATTAGATTTCAACCCAAAGGAACGAAGGAAGTAGAATTAGGTAAAATTTCTGAAGATGACTGAAATAGAAGTAGGCTGGAACGTAAACTATAACGAATTTCTTTTTTCATCACCGAAAAACATCAATCAAAACCAGTAAACATTACGAAGCGGTGACCAACGCTGAAAACAAAAAAAAAACAAAAAATGTGTTCTTTTACAAAGCAGATTACTCAATTTATTTAATTGAATCACTCTTCAGTATGACAGATATTGTTCTTATATAGTACGAGTGAAGCCATATCGTGTTATTGCATTATGACGTGTTGTCTAACGTTGAGAATCAATATAATAGACCTTTGAAGGAAATTATTTCGAACTTATTTTTCAATTGATAAAAGCAAAGTCCTAGCATTACATTCCCTTTGTTGAATTTGGCATTTCTGTTTCAACAGACTTCGCAGTCGATACTTACCGTACAGAATCATTACACGGTTAAAACTATCATCCTATTGACACTAATAAATTTCAATTGTTGCAGTTTGTTGAATTCTGAACATATTCCATACAAAGTATTCGAGCCACTTAATCGGATTAAAATATAGGATGAAATCCTTTTTGAATCTAGTAACTGATAATCGATTTGGTGATGGTGAGCTATTTTCGTCATTATCGCATCAAAACAAGCACTTCTGAAATCGTCAGTTACTAATAATTATTGAGTTTACTATTTCTTGCTACTTTCAAGGATGAACTCATGCTGGCCCAATGATTCTTACCAGAAACCAGTTTAAGTCATCTGACCGGCCTTCTGATGACTTATCTAGTCAGATGACTTTGCAAATGCTACCCAAAATCGAGTGCGATTGTGAGTATTTTCATCAACTGAACCGCAATTGATGACCTTCCTTATCGGTAAACCAAAACAAGAAATACGTTCAAAAAACAGAGAATATAAAAAGAAACTCGATCGGAGCGACGAAATGAGCACCATTTAGATAAGTATACCGTAGTAAACATTTCCTGTTTGAACGCAATATCTGGAATATTTTTATGTCCCTCGAACCGTCCATTATCGCACGAAAAACAAATACAATACACAGAACATCTCAAATGATTAACGTTAATTACCAGTTAATACTGGTGGACTCTGCTGTTAATACTGCCGGAAAACGAAAATCAATCCGTGCTCTAGCGATCGGTGTACAGCTTGCACTAATCAGGGGTGGCATTATGTATCTCGATTCGACTGAAATTTTATCGAATAAATTATGGAAACAAAACAATTGAGCTCGTAAACGACTGAACTCGATAAGAAATGGTCGAAAGCCTTGTTATTATCGACGATGAGTTTTCGAATACGTTTCTTTTTCATTTAAAGGTAGTTATCGATAACATCTTAGATTTTCATAAACATATTAGTATTAATAATCTTTATTCTAATGCATTGTTTTGTATATCATTATATATTTTGTGTGTTTGGCATATTATGTACAAGTCGAACTGTTTTAAAAGAGTATTAATTAAAAGCTTCGTGTTGTCTATTTAATATAACAAAAGTAAGTCGAAACTAACTTATGCCCAGTAACTGTAGTTTGTAATCAAATTTCTGAATCCTGTGGACAGAAAACGTCACTCGACCGGATCATCATCGGAGTATCACAATCTCGTGCTATGTATTTGACTCTCCAATATTATCTAAATAGATTATGACTACTATAAAGAATGGGTTGCTCCAGGCATAGTAAAGCTAAAGCAATATCTCCTACTAAATATGAGAAAATACTACAATGAAAGCTGCAGAACCTAAAACCTTTGATTAAAACTACACATATGGATTACGAAAATTGTATTAGACTTGCAAAGCAAAGTCTTGGCATTACATTCCTTTTGTGGAATTTGGCCTTACTGTTTCAACAGACTTCGCAGCCGATTCTTAGTGTACAGAATCATTGCATGGCTAGTACTATGGATCCTACTGACACTAAGAATTAGACTTGCATCAATACATGAAAAACACAGATTTTTCTTTATTATAATTTGAAAAGTTCATCGATAAATTGTGTACAAGAACACGCTTGAAAAAATTCATTACGTTTTCAAATGGAGTGAAAACGAATCTGCTTCTTGATTTAAATTTCATAAATATGTTCATGTTAATTTCGTATAACTTGAACCGCAGTATTACAAACAGTTTTCTTCTTTACAGTACTTGAACTGAATAAATGTAATCGAAAATACCTAATTCACAGTTCAATTTTTTTCATGATTGCAATGTATATGGGTTTGTTTACCTATGTTTGTTATGACAGTTCGAGCAGCGTCAGTCGAAATCTAGTACCACATTGTTAGGATCTCGATCACGAGGTCGAAAGCGATACGTAATGCCACGGTTCAGTCGAATCGACTTCAAAAATAATCGTTTCGAGCAACTCAATTCGAGATGCATAATGTCAGCCCAGGGGTTATGATATTCAGAATTCGCATTCTGAGATAAAGGCGACCTGGGATAAATTCGCCAAGGATTAAAGATTTAGTGTAAATATTTCTTTGAGAGATTTATTTTTTTTCCTGGAAGATGTCAACAAACCCTATATATTCTTATGTAAGCCATTTTCCAATCTATTATCGATAGCTAAGCCCATCTTGAATCCGAGCACACAACAGGAAAAATTATTCATGCTTAGCTATTAGTAATTTATGATTGCTTATCGACTACAGTTTGTTATATAGTGTTATATAACTTAACTAAAAAATAGAGTGTGTTCTTTACATTTATGATTTCCACTTAGTAATATTTCCACGTTAACCAGTTTTACCCAAAGGTGAGTAGAATATAGAACAGTTTAACCCGTTTACCTGTTTCCGTTATCCATTATCCTTTTCCTCCTGGAACAATAATCAGAAAAAAGGGCGCAAGAAAAAATAGAATATATATAGACCGGGACTAGTTGGCCGAACGGCCGACTTGCCAAGTAGCTTTTCTGAAAAATCTATAATGCGCAGTGGCGACATCTATAATGATTTTGGTGGAGTATTAGGTCACCCACGTGCCGACGTAATTTGAGGTGTTTCTGTGTTGTCGTTTGTGCAGGAGCACGATTTTTCTTTTTTCGGCACTGGTGAATAAATTTCAGTTTTTGTAAAGTAATACGTGTAACGTGGATCAATTTATATTTGATTTTCAAAAACGTGCTACCATTGGAAATAATATTCAAACTTTACATAATAGCGTATCGGTTTTCAATATAACCTAACTTTTATTTTTGTGAATCGTGATTGTTCTCGAAAACATTCATTGGGGCAAGTTGGCCGAGTTTTGTGCGTGGTTGGTTGGCCGAGTTGTAATTTTAGCTTAAAGTAAAGTGCACTTAGATATTCGTGAAATGTTACCCTTTTTTTGGACGGCATTGGATTGTATGTTTATATTGATGATTATAAGGAAAAATATACATGAGAAATAAGTAATGGAAATAAATTAAAATCATTAACAAATAGAAATAAGAGATTAGAATCATTAAAAGATGGAAATTGTCGATAGAAAAGATAATTCCAATATGTTAATAATTAAATGCCATCAAAACTTTTAGTATTTAGAGTTCCTGACAGGATTTCTCGCAGATTGACCCAACCACGAACAAAACTTGTCCATCAGTATAGAATCTGCTACAGCCATCTTGAAAATAACAGACCTCTCCCCAAGCCAAGTATGCGAACTGATTCGGAGGAACGTCAAGGTCTTGAATCGCGAATTGATCCAAAACTTTACCAATTGTCTAATAAAAGTAGCATTTGAGGAGTAAAAAATGAAACCAAGCGTAAGCGCGAACGCTGGTGGAGGAAAAGGTAGAAGGGAAGCTGAAAAAGTTCATGCATGCTGCCGAAACTAATTCCAGAACAGCCAAGAAGACTCAAAAACAAAGAAGGGGAGTTTTTTCACATACCTACATAATAAAAATGATGAATACTAACTTTTTTCTTTTTTATATAAATAAAAAATAGGTATAGAATTCGCTCAAACTTTCGAAAAAATTTACTAGACCAGGAGGGCCGAGTGTCATATACAAATCGATTCAGCTCGACGAACTGAGCAAATGTCCGTGTGTGTGTGTCTGTATGTGTGTTGTCAACAAAGAGGTCGAGATCTCAGAGATGGCTGGACCGATTTTGATAAAACTAGTCGCAAACGAAATCCTCGTCACCCTGAACGCTATTGAATGGTTTTGAGATCGGATGTCTTTTTGAGTTATACGAAGTATTATGTCAAAATTTTTTTTACTATATCTGCCACAATTGACCTTGAAAATAGGTTATGTTTTTAGACTTAGATTCCGTTAGGTAATAGCTATCCAACAATCCAAAGACTGTTAAAATCAGTCCATTTTCAACGGAAATATCGATATTTTTGTGTAAACGACTTTTCCCTCTATTACAGCAGTAGGAGTTTTGAGCGCTGTATGACAAAGCAATGAGTTGGATCAACGTGAAACACGACTTTTTATACTGTAACATACAATTGTTTCGAAGTACCAAAAAGACTGGGGACAGCATCTTATTCCATGACTTTTTACCTCGGATCGATTTTAGCATGGTTCATTTTCAAGTTGAAAGTAATTCCATAATTATATTTATTTAAACTTCTTACAGCAATAAATGCTGGAAGAACATAACACCCATATACCATTCGAGTCAGTTCGCCGAGATCAGCAAATACGTGTGTGACAAATAATTTCACTCAATTTTCTCGGAGATGTTTGAACCGTTTTCTACAAACTCAGATTCATATGAAAAGTCGTATACTCCAGAAAAAGGTTCCTGAATTACGTTTGGATCCGACATCTGATTGCGGAACCACAGGATGATATATGAAACGAAATTAAAATAATGCAACTCATTTTTCTCGTAGATGGCTGAACCGTTCTAAGATTCAAATGAAATCTAAGAACCATCTAAGATTCAATTGAAAAGTCTTAAGATCCTATAAAACATCTTGCTTTTTAGTCAGATCCAACTTCCGGTTTAGGAGATTCAGGGTGATTAGTACAAAAAAGTCTATTTCGCATAAATTAATCAGGTTTATCGGGTTTGCAGATTTCGATAGTTGATAATACTTATTGCAGTTTTAGTGGTATTCAGTTTTCGATTCGGAAGGTTTTCAAAAATTTAATTCGCGCTATGAATTCTCAAAGATGTCTACACTGATTTTCAAACATTTCGATTAAAATGGAAACTATACAGCTTCTCAGGTGAATTTTACTGACTTCGGTTACACCGATTTACGAATTCCGCGGCCAGTATCGAATAGTTTCTCAAAGCTCAATCGTTTTCTCAAAAAAGGCCAAATCGAATTTCAAAAACAAAATTAAAGGATTTATGGTCCCATAAAAATTAATGAATTTTATTCGATTCTGACTTCCGATTCTGGAATTACATGGTGTGAATTTTTAAAATTCAAACCGATATAGAAGATGACAATCCCAAAAAGTTGGACTCAAAACTATTGCAATTTATTCGTCATATTAATTAACGCCATACAAATCGTTTTGGGTTATGCTGGTTTCTGAATACTGGTTCTGGAAGTACCGTAAATAATGACGAAAGACTCTAGGTTGCTGAAATTTGCCTCACGCAACTCATTAACGTTCACCGCCTGCGAACGATTCAAGACCGGAGACAGCAAAGCATGTAATGCCGGACGATCAAAAGCTATGCTTAATATGTGACTGCCTGAGCGATGCCATTCTCTACCATTTCATCAGGCATGAATAGCGCTTACATTGAGTCAATTTTTGACTCACTGCGAGTTAAAATGCCTCATGATCATGAGTGCAAGTGTTCGAAAAAAATTGAAGATAAAAATTAGCGATGCGATAGAAGCAATTTTTTATTTTGCTGAAGTTAAAAAGTTTAATTGTCTCGTAGATATTGCCCTGATAAAAAGTGTGCGTTGAACATCACAAATTAGCCTGGAAAACTTTAAACGTAATATCATTACTTATCATTGGAAGATGGCGAAACGATTGGGTTGGATGATGTACTTCCTACTACAATAAAACTAATGAAAACAGTTTATGCAGATTTCACCGAACACTACTCTTACGTTCGTACTTCGTGTTGTTGAAATTTTGCGGCAAGTAATGGCAGATATATTTTAAAAAAGCTTGAGTTGAATCACATATGGTGACATGGGGACAATTTTTGTAAAGTGAAAATCTTGCAGTTTATATGGCTTATATAAGAAATAAAACAAAAGGAATTATTTTCCACATATAACTGTAGCAACACTTTTGATATTCTTTGGGGTTGGTTTGATATCTATTTTATTTATGATTTTGAAAATGGACTGAAATATCTACAGTGACATTCTTTAAAATCACATATGATTACGAATGATCATTTCCACGATTATCATCTATGCAGCAATTTTCACTAGCAGATAATGATATTCAGATGTCAGAAGTCCAATACGCAATATCAATATGCAATGCAAATACAGTGACAAAAATACATTCTGAATATTGATTATAGAGGCAAGCCCTTTCTTTTATTTCCAGGGATGATTTATTTTCTCATGGTTTTATTAGATTAAACACAATTTAACTCTTCTTCGCATAGATTTGATTTATAAAAATAATAAGAGTGCAGAGTTTTCCACAACGTTTGAACCTACTGGGAAGCCATGTTACTGCTTGCTTCTGCATAAATCGAAGCAATTAAGAAGAATGGCTAACAAAGAAATAGTCATTACTAACTAAATACTCATTCAGCATCTTTTACCATATATCTACGCAAAATATCGATTAGAAAAACTGTACTACGATCAGGAAATTGAGACTTTTAAATTAAGGATCACGGTTGTGGTTCCGGCCAACTGCCACAGGATGTCGAAGCATTTTGTAAAACGCAACATAGAATTGGAGGTATAGATGTTCCATTGAAGTTTACTTTTGCATTTTTGTATCGCCTTATTATTTTAGTCCTATTTTAATACATTCATTGAATTTTTGCATTTAATATTATCATTTTTGGAGTTTCACAAAACTTTTGCCTCGCAAGTTATTTTTCCAAAAGCAAACAGCAAAATAATAACGTAATGTGATATCAGTTGAGAAATTGAGTTTGAGCTTGAGCTTGAGCGACCACCCCTGGTTGCTACTCCGTTACTGATCGGGATTAGCTGAAATTGTACAGGGAGTTTCTATATGATCCGACCTGGGACTGGTGAATCACCCTTCAATGTACATCTTCTGGTAATCCCAGAATTCAATGATCAGTACCGGCGCCGGCTAGGCCCGAACGTAGATCGTCTAAGGAGTGGGAAGGGATGTTAGTCCAACACTTGTTGTTACTAGAGGCCGTATATACTACTGCGCACTCCACAAGTGTCACGGGAGAAGGATATTTGTTAGCAAAAATTTCAGTATTGGTATTATTCGCGCGCGGCTCAGTATATTCCGATTTCAAGATGCTCGGATGCACCACTAAACTCACTAACTTCCCGAATGAACGTCCCGGGAAGACTTGATTCACAGCTCTTATTCGAGGAAACTGAAGAAAAATTTGCAATACTACCGCGTGAAGAATAAAAACTTCCCTATTTTTTATAAATAAAATTAAGTGATACAAAATAAACGAGTGAATAGAATTAAGACAAAATAGTTGATTCATTGCGTTGACATATTCTAAACAGTTGTTATAAAATCATTTTAAATCACCAAATAGAGGTCAACAGATTTCACACGCGTCTTGATTCTTTAATATTTCCGATTTATTATTTTAAATATTTATTAAAATTATTAATTGATTATATTGGTTGACCTGGGCAGCCGGCTACCGAGAAAAATATAAATTTATTGTTTGAAATATTAATATCAAGTACACTAAGGTCTTTTTTATGCGACTTTTATAGACGAATTTTCAGAATTATGCGGTTTTTTATGCGAATTTTCAGAGTTATACGGATTCCTTTCTGTGTTTTTTTTATGCGAAGTTTCAGAGTTATGCGGTTTTCTTATGCGATGTTTCAGAGTTATGCAGTTTTTCTTATGTGAGTTTTAAGAGTTATGCGATTTTTTATGCGTTTTTATATGCGGTACGTAAACTTGCATAAAAAAAGACTTCAGTGTATTTCTTTTCCATGCATTCAATATACCGATATATGTTATCTCTGTTATTAACTATGTAATATCAACGGATTTGCGCAATAGTTGTTTTGTATCATTCAATTTATAATCCTGAAAGACAATCAATAACATGGAAGAAGAAAAGATTCTAAATAAAACTTTTCTCCGAAGCTAGACGGAAATTAAGAGGTTGAATGAAGAGATAATTTGTTAAAATAGAGTAATCAGACGTGAAACGTTGAAAAGTAAAAAGAAACTCCTGCAATTGTCGCCTTTCACGACATGGAAGCAGGAACCCAGTGGATCTATTCTTGGTTCATTTTTTTTCGCCGGATTCCACACGGCTTCTAGGCTGGTACTGTCTGGAGAGAGCTAATAACACATGAATCAATAAGTCCCGAGACTAACAATGGAAACAACATTTTTTTTGCAAATTTTTTTTTATTCATCAACATAATCACCTTGTAGGGTGATAATTTTTTTAATTTTTTTTATGGACTCGTTGCTGTTTTTGTTCCATCGAAAGCAATCGCGGCACCCACTTGAAAAAAACCTTTTTCATGCTCAATTTTTCATGAAGGATAGTAAATACACTTCCATATGATATCTGTGTCATCTCAGCAATCTCACGGAGCTTCACTTTACGATCTTTCATTATAATTTTTGTCACTTCACTCACATTTTCCGGTGTAACGGCTTTCACAGGTCTACCCGAGCGTTCCGCGTCATTTGTGTCGGTACGACCACGTTTAAACTCGGCGAACCACCGACAAATCGTTGCTTTTGATGGACAAGAGTCCGGATAACATTTTTCAATCCTATGTTTCGCTTACACGGTGTTTTTACCCATTAAAAACAATGTTTTATCAAAACATGAAACTCGGTTTTTTTTCCATTTTTTAAACAAACTACAAAACGACTTTACTCCAACCTCGATAACTCAGCTGTTTCTGGTCGGATCGACTTTAAATTTTGACCCGTTTCAAGAAAAGGTTAGTACTCTAGAAAGACGTGAAGTCTCCTAATGGACCCCAGCCCCTCCAACTTTGAAACCCAATCCATACTACCCACAAACGAGACCCAAACTCGGTTCGGTTTTAACGGCTAGGCTTGCCATAAAATAGCAGAAAGGGTGCGGACAGACACCTAAGAAAGTGTGCTGGCACATTCACAGACACGTCCACACAAACACCCAGTGGTAAAGTAGAAAGAATGACGTTTCGCCGAATGACATTTCACCGAAAGTCATTTAGCCGAAAGGGTCACTTTTCCGAAAGCCATAACCTTTTCGACGAAATAATCTCTTTCTGAGAAATAATCTCTTTCTGCGCTATGACTCTTTCTGCGAAACGGCTTTCGGCGAAATGACCCGCTCCCGTTAAAATATCAAAATTTCATATAAAACATTTGCATCGATTGTATCTGATTATGTCTAAGATTATTTTTATGTAAAATAAATATTTTTTTTTATGTAAAATATTATTTGCAGATTTGCGTATTTCTTTTGCCTTTTCTTACAGTAAGAGAAACACAATTAAAATTTCACTATAATGTTCAAACTAGCAACTTTTGATTTTGATTGTTTTATATATATATATATATATATATATATATATATATATATATATATATATATATATATATATATATATATATATATATATATATATATATATATATATATATATATATATATATATATATATATATATATATATATATATATATATATATATATATATATATATATATATATATATATATATATATATATATATATATATATATATATATATATATATATATATATATATATATATATATATATATATATATATATATATATATATATATATATATATATATATATATATATATATATATATATATATATATATATATGAATACCACTCTTGAAAAATCAAATTTTGGCACAATTTAAATAAAATTATCTGCGGACTGCAAACTATACATCATAATTATATTATATTTGCTTTATTTTTAATTTTTCTTTTTTTTTAAACGATATCAAACTAACTTGAGATCATGGGAGGAGAGAGAATATGAAAATTATAGTGCCAAAGCACCTAAGAAAGAGCAAGGATGCGAGGAAAAGTGCGAAGTGTCAAGGGTCATTTAAGTATGCAGAATGCTTCTCGCATCCAGTTTTTATCTTCTACCAGAGGAGTCGAATTTAGGCATTTCAGAGACGCAAATCATTCGAGTCTCTGATATGTCAGTTATGGTAAAGGTTTACTATTTACTATCGGAACTATTAGTGAAATAATTACCACCGGATAGCAGAAAATTGCGGGATCGAGTCCCGTCTCAGAGTAATGTTTTTTTTGGCAAATTTTCATTTCTACCATTTCATTCATTAGTCTTTTTCCAGTCTATTTTGTGATATCAGTTGAGAAATTGATACTTTAGAAAATACTCATTGTATTATTTTCCTTAAAACTATGTTGAGCAATAAAATTTTTACGTGAATACTTTACTAAAATATATTCAAGCTATATGATAAGAATCTCACTTTCAAGGATCACAAACAAAGAGTCCAAATGAAATATAATTCTGCTATCACATAATCAGGAGATAGCAGGAAAATATACGATCAAGAAAAAAAATTGTGCATTTAATTCCACTTTATTCAACGTCACTAATGTCACGAGATAGTAACAGAAAATTTTGTTATATTTGATTGTATAATACTTGATTTTTAGAAATATTAGCTAGCTATTCATTTCGTTATTGGAAACTGCGGAAGGCCTTCATTGCACGATTTTCCATGGATATATATATATATATATATATATATATATATATATATATATATATATATATATATATATATATATATATATATATATATATAAAAATATGCGTAGCTGGGTTGGATCTAAAACGAGAAGTGAAAAACCACGATGAGAATTGAATACTGATACGTACGTAAAAATATTATTTGCTCTAGTATGATGGGCCAAAACCGTAATCTAGTGGAACAAAATTACGAAATTAGGACACGACGATAAGTTTTTTTTATTGAACGGAGCTCTTAAACATGTGTGGAAATATTTAATTACCTATAAAGATGAAAGAGTAGCAACGTTGTAACATCGTGAAAATTTGTAGAAGCTATAAAAATTTACTGCGATTTCTGTCGAATTGTTTTGTACTCGGATGGTATTAGCGGGTTAACTTAACGGGTTCCAGTGCTGTCCTGAAAATGAACTGCCGGTCACAAGAAAAGGACCCCGGAATTCCCAATTAGTTTTACTCCTAGTAACTGGTAGCATGGTCCACTTTCGCGTTGCCATCAATTCTGTTGATTGCAAAATAAGCTCCTAATAACGTAAGCAGCGCTATCGGTATTAGCTCAGTACACCCACGGATCATGCCAGCATTGGTGGTGGTAATGATAACGATAATGACAACGTCGTCGTCGACGCCGACAACGGCGAAGAGGATGAAGATGATGATGATAATGGCTATGAGGGAGTGGTTGACTGTGGTGGTGGTATCCCTGTTAGTCAACCCCGGGATGAGATGTTCTCCAACGATATATACGGACATTGCAATATTTGCGATACGCTTCAGTAACACGTGTGAAGGTCGTTCCCGCTTTTAGACCCCATTTACTCGCTAGCCCGTGGAGGTGGTGCTGGGTATCCGACGATTACGTGCAATGCGCCTGGAACGTCCCCCAACAGCAACGGGCACAGATATTTTTTTACTGCAGAAAAACCGTAATATTCTGCTATCTATTAAATGAGTCAAACGATGGAAGGGTTGATGCTGGGTGTTATAGCTAGATAGAAATGAAATTCGAGGCGGCTCGTCTGACTCGTAAAAAGGCACTTTCATATTTCGGAGAGATGACCATTTGACATAAATCAGTCGTTGAAAATCATTTGTGAACCTGCTGGGGAGGGTTACCAGTGATGCTGGTGGTCTGGATCCGGTTGGGCTGATATGCCGGAACATGAACGACCGGCCATCCGTGAGATAATAAAGCAATATATTTTAACGCTGGGTGGACTGTCGCTTGGTGCAAGGTCAAAAAGAAGGGTGCAGAGCGTTTTGTTTGCTGGTTTGTTTGATTGCTGCAAAATAAACAAAGTTATGATGGAACGAATAATCGTAAAAAAGCTGGCTATCGTTGTATTTTATGTAAAATAGCGTAGCATAAATTCAATGCTGAACAAATGAAAATAATCTATTTGGAATCCATTTGTATAGTGATAACTTGTGCCAAATGAACTCATCATTTTGTTTTTATTTTGAAAAGGAAGCTTTAACCTCAAGGACATTCGCCTCTTCGGACTAGTTTCTGACCCTATGTGAAACCAACCCACCCCCACTACAATGTAAGATTTTTCAACATTAAATTACATATTATAAGAATGAGTTCCATTAATGATTATTTACAGATGAAAATAAAAAAAAAACCTGTTTAAATCCACCTAGTGGTGTAATGATGCCTTTCTCATGTATAATATTGTGGTATTCTATTCAAAATTCAAATGACGTACAAATTCTACTAGTTTTTATTCAAATTTTGAAGATTTTACACAATTTTACCATCGCACTCTAAATAACGATATAAATGTTTGTTGTATCCAAAAATATGCAGTAATTTTTGGTAGGACCATAAGACCTTTCATTTTAGCCTAAGATTGGGAATAAGGGTTTTGAGCCCAGTTTACAACATTTTTTACGGTTTTGTTCCGCCAGTTTAAGTGACGGTGTACAATATTCAACACATTTTACACTATAACCTCTGAACCGAAAGTTGGATCCGGATGAAATTCAGGAATTCCGTATGGGGCCTTGAGACCTTTCATTAGAATCTAAGTTTGTGGAAATCGGTCAAACCATCCCTGATAAAAGTGAGTGAGATCCATTTTGGTATATATGACCACTACTTTCGGTGCTTCCGGAACCGGATACCAGGAAACAGGATAGCCGGAATCGGTTTGTTTAGTTGCCTACTGATAATGACTATCGATTTGTGTAGTTTTGAAACCAGTTTAGAATTTTTTTACGTGTTTTGTGTCGCCGGTTTAAGTGACGGTGGACAAAATTGAACACACTTTACCCTATAACTCTGGAACCGGAAATCGGATCTTGATGAAATTCAGGAATTCCGTATGGGACCATGAGACCTTTCATTTGACCATTTGATCTTTTTCAAAATCGGTTCAGCCATCTCCGAGAGAACCTAGTGAGATTATTTGACACACACAAACACATATACACACAAACACACACACACACAACCACCAAAAATAAAAAAAAATCAAAACAAAAAACAAACAGAAACGTTGGGGTCTAGAAAAACATCTACTCTATTTATGCTGCTTAGATTTGTTGACTTCTTATCAGTCTGCGCTGAGATACAGTGGACACCGCAAATCGTGATTTTTAAGAAGCTTTTTCTTGAACACCTCTTCACCGACTTTTTTCTCAATATTTTTCCACGAAAAAATTACAAAATGTTGTTCGAATGATGCTTTTATCATGCAAAAAATTTAAATTTATTTTGTCGCACGATAACTCTGAAAAAAAATTCTAAAAACTGATGATATTTTTCATCATTTAGTTACAATGCTTCATAAGAAAACCTGTTTTAATCCACCTAGTGGTGTAATTATACCTTTCTCATATATGTAATACTGTGGAATTCTATTCAAAATGTTTCTCTTCGATTTTTGAAGGACACCAATGGATTGCTTGTGCATTAACTAGTATAACATACAGAATGAAACAGTGCTTTTCTAGCGTAGGTCATCCTTAAGAAAACGAAGTTGGTTCACTATTATATGTACTTCCAGCACCGGAACCCGAGAACCGATATAATCGAAGGGTTCGTACGGCCACCAACTAACATGTTGTACAAACCCTACTAGTTTTTATACGATTTTAGTTGAATCCGAAAATATACAGTAATTTTTGGTAAGACCTTTCATTTGACCCTAAGATTGGTAACATTGGTTCTGCAAACTGTGTGAGATCCATTTTTGAGCATATGACTATTTTCTACCGTCGTTAATCGTAAACCGGCAACCAGGATAGCCGGAATCGGTTTGTTTAGATGCCTACTGATACTGGTTAACGATTTGTGTGGTTTTGAGTCCAGTGTAGAAATTTTTTGGAGTTTTTTGTTTCGCCGCTTTAACACATACACATCCCACACATACACACGCACAGACATTGCTCAGCTCGATGAACTGAGTCGGATGGCAAATGACACTTGGCCCTCCGGGCCAATTTTTACTAGTCGATTTTTCAACTTTCCTATATGAGAAAGGCAAAACTCTTGATTGTTAAGGATGTTTACATGATTTGAATATCAGGTTCTGTATTAAAGTTCGATATATTGTTATAGCATATTTGACTGGTTTTGTACGTTTTTCAAAAATAAAATTAATGTATTAGGTACATATTAAAAAAGATCAGTTCTGAGGATGTTCCTTTTTGAGGATCTCTTACTGTCCTAAAATATCAGTTAAACCGAAAAAACTTGCATGTTTTTACGTCGTTTCGTCTTCGACTTATCAGTGCATCGGTAGATTATGTCGAACTGCTGATGCAAACCATTAAATTTGTTTCGTTTTTTCGGTTCGTCAGGATAGACAGTACGCTTCAGCACAAACAAGTGTTTTTTTGAAAGCATTAACTTTACCTCTGCTCAGCGGATTATGTTGATCCGTGGGTTGCATCATCAGCTCAACATAATTTTCTGATGTACTGATGAGTCGAACACGAAACGTAGTAATACTTATTACATACATCATTTGCACTTTTCACAAACTGGTTACCCATGAAATACCAAAACCCTTGAATGACGTAAAAACTATTTGAAACTGAACTAAGATAACACATAAACGGAACTAGGATAACACTATTATGAATAACATTGTTGTATTATGTACGACCAACAACCAAAATTTGTCATATGCATTGATACATCATGATGAAAGGAAGTTCAATAACCGTTAATAAATCGTATTATTTGGTTTATGGCACTGATTTTCTTTGGTGAGTCTGTCAGTTTTTGTGCCGGTACTGTTTCGTCAGTATTCCGCTTTAGTGAATTAAATTAACTGAAAAATGACTGAGGTGACCGAAGACGCACAGGCCTCCAGTGGTAGAGCGGACGTGTACGACTCTGGCGACGCAAGACAAGTTTAGTTTCGCAGCATGCCGGTTCTTTCGCTAATTGCGTGGAACACAGAAGAAAGGCCAAGTGAAGTTGAAAATCATTATCATCAGCCACACCATCAACATCAACGGCAGTAATATCTTAGCCCAGAGGCTGTATGATGAGCGGAAATTGTGCGAAACATTTACAGTGGGGTTCGATTGGGAAGAAAAGGATGAAGAGATTTTGATTCCGACATCTCCGGATTTCGTTGCACAGAAGAAGCAAGAGGTTTTATCTTCCCAGTGTAGCTGCAATTAAATCAGCTGATTTATGTTTTGAAATTAGTTTTTTTCTCTTCTTCTGACGGTTTCGCCTTCGTAACACCATCAAGATGCCCCTTTGGGTTGTAGCAATTGATGTAGTTATCTCTATTTTCTTTAATATGTTTCCATCGCCGATGTATTCATATGGGCTATTTTCACTGTATTTTCCTAATTTATGTTATGGTTCGATCACGATTATAGTTTGTTCGTGTTGTGTCTCTACCTGAATGGGACTTTGTTCCACCAGCAGCGATGGACTTGAGCGACCAGTCAACTGAAGGAAGATGATGGCCGAGGCCCTTTCTCGCCTCTCGGCGTGAATCTGTCTGTCTTCAAGTCTTCGGATAACCGAACTTTGGTAGCTGACCGACCAACAATCTGGGTGCTCCGATACCAGCAAGTTATCATACACGTACACAATGCCGCAGCTTGGAACCACAGAATTTCCCTGGTTGGCATGGCTCTCTCTACCTCTCCCTCTTCTTTGCTCAATATAGTCTGGGTTGTTGCTTTGGTTGATTTCTGTCCTTTACTCACAGACATGATTTTGCAATCGTTTTTAAGTTGTTGGTTCATGTATTTGCTCGAAACATGTTTAAATGTGATGTATATTATAATGGGCCAAAACAAAATTATTGCAACGAAATTAACTTATCATGAATAATCCAGCATCGATGATGGTGATGAGCTGGATTCGTTGGCGTCCCTTATCGTAATTGTTTTAAATGTCGTTTCGCCAGCAATGTTATCAGTTTTTGTAAGTTCAATTAATTTGAAATTTTATAATTTTATCTTCAAATACATATACCTTGTTGTATTAGACGTTTAGTTTTAACTGTTCAATCGATTTAATTAATTATTTTTGGCAATTATTGACTGAAAGGAACAGAAGATATGTAAATTATAAACTTAGAACGGAAACGCAGGAAAAGAGCTAAACATTACTTTTGTCTTTTACTTAAGGGCATCTAGCTCGACTGTCGACTGTCGAACGGAGGCCCGGAAGACCGAGTGTCATATACCATTCGACTCAGTTCGTCGAGATCACAAAATGTCTGTATGTGTATATGTATAATATAAATATAATGTCACTCGATTATCTCAGCAATGGTTGAATTGAATTTCATAAACGCAAATTCAATTGAAAGGTCTTATGGTCCCATAGATAACAATTGAATTTCATTCCGATCCGAACTCCGGTTCTGGAATTACAGGGTAATACTAATACAAAATGGTAAGAATTGTCACTCCATTTTTTCAGAGATGGCGTAACCGATTTTCACAAACATAAATTCAAACGAAAGGTCCTATGATTTTATAGCTCGCTATTGAATTTTATCTGTATTCGACTTCCGGTTCCGAAATTACAAAGCAATATGTGCAAATCTATGAGAAAATGCGCACCCAATTTTCTCGGAAATTTCTTAACCGATTTTTCAAACTAAGATGCAAATAAAACGTCTTGATTTTCTTTTGAAAGCCCCGAGAAGTTTATCTGGATCCGATTACAGTGCGATAATTGAACAAAATTCAATTTCATGGGTAGTTTTTTGAAAGTTTTTTATAAAACCTTTTATTTTTAATGGTGTCCGCTAACAGCTCCAAGTGAAAAATAGCTTTTATTTTTATTAAACTTACTGGTAAATTCATCTAATTTGCAGACCCAGTTAGTTTGAAGATATATAAATCTACTTTGAGACTACTACTCCCCGGTTTCCGTTTCCGAACGCATCGGTAATAGTGAAGAATAATTCCAAAAATGGAACTCATTTCAGTTTCTCAGCAACACTTTCCGATTTTCACAAATTTTGATTCAATTAAAGCTCTCGTTGTATTAAAAGATATTGTGCAATTTCATCCAGATCCGACTTCCGGTTCCGAAATTATAGAGCGATGAGTGTCAAAACTTACAAATTGTCATACAAAATGATTGGTACATTTAAATCTATATTAACATGTCATACCTGTCATAGCTGTGTCAAGCCTTTTTTTACCATTCATAAAAATATCACAAAAAACCTACAATACATTAATAATTTAACTATTGATCTTTGAGTAGCGAAAATCTTACGAAAAAATAAAAGGCGTACCAATCCCATTCAAAACTTAACACGATTATATTGACATAAAATACGCAAAAAACGTTCATTACTTCTACATCCTAGATGTGAAATTGAATTGGTTAACATTTTCCATCAAAAATTTCCCCGCATGTGAAAAACTTCCACAATCCTATAGTCAGGCCCGTACCCAGGATTTCGTTTCGGGAGGGGCCCAAAGATAAAAACAAATAATGTTACTGAAGATTGTACCTAATTTTCGGAGTGCCTTTTACGGGTGTTTTCAACAGACACTTTAAACTTTTCCACTTGAACTGTTATTGTATAACATTTCTTTACGTTAACTGTCTTGTTATTTCTGTAACAAATGTCTGAGATCCTCTAAATAATTATATATCTGTTTTTGATTTCGGGAGGGGCCATGGCCCCTCGGGCCCCCCCTCTGGGTACGTGACTGCCTATAGTAACAATTTAACTCGGCAATCGTTTTCGATGCTCCTTTGTGTCACTCGAACCAAACCAATTTCGTGCTTTCGTAGATCCGTTTCACCATCCCGTGTATCTTTGCTTTTTTCCGAGGGTACGTACTAATCCTGCTTTATGATGTTTAGGCTGAACCAAAAAACGCAAATGGGCTAGAACCGGAAGAGCACCGGTATTCTAAATGACATTGGAAAAGTTTTTTCGGCTTTGTCTCCCAGTGCTGTATACTACCGTGTCAGGAAGCAATTCGGTGACACGGGGTAAAATGCTCTTTTGAGACATAAGGTTCACCTATAGACTCTCAAAAAATGTTTACTTATCAATTTTTGCATAGTTCATATTATGCAGGACTATGACACTCCGACATTTGTTTTCAATTTTTAAGCATACATCTCGGTTAATTTTTCAAAAGGGCGTATAAGCAAGTGACAGCTTCTCTTTGTTTATTTTCTCTTCTATTAACTACCGAGCGGTTTCCACGTTTATCACTCAACTCTTTGCATGAAATGATACCCGAAACTTTCGACTTTCAAACAGAATAGTGATATCAAAGAAAATCTTTTTAATCACATCACAATAATCGAAAGAGAGAGTGATTAAAGAGAAACTGTCACTTGCTCATACGCCCTAATGAACAAGAACAAACGAATTTTTAGATGTAAACTAGAACTTGAAGGATACGACTACGAGTTAATTTATAAACCAGGTAAAACCAACGTCGTTGTGGATGCAATTTCAAGAATAAAGACAAACGAGATCAATGCAAACCCACAACACGAGACCAGTAACGAAGAAACGGAGAGCGAAGCAACAACTATACATTCAGCCTACTCTAGTGATGATTACTACATTTGGGGTACAGGAAAACCAATTAACACGTTCAAGACACAGCTAATTCTGAAAACTTCAAACATAGCTTCCGAAGTGTCAGAACAAATATTTCCAAGCCGTCTCGCATTACAATCCTTAAACCAAATTACATCGAAATAGATATAGTAGAAATATTTAAAAGATATCTCAACCCTACAGGAATAAATTGCTTTCGTGTTCCCATAGAATTGAGACAACTGGTTCAGGAAACATTTCTAATCTAATAATATTTACAAAGTTCTCATTTCAGAAATTTATCTGGAGGACGTCAGGCTGGAAGCAGAACAAGATAAGCTAGTAAGAGTTACACACGAATAGGTGCATCGAGGTATAAAAAAACAGCTCAAATCCTGCAAAGGTAATATTTTCCCCAACTCGATCGAAAGGTTAGAGCCCTAATAGATAGTCGCGATGTTTGCAAGAAAAGCAAATACGATATAAACCCGCCACAATTGATACAAAAAAGTATTTTCGGGGAGAAATTCTTCGAACGAGTTCACATAGATGTGTTTTCATGAAGGGACTAAAGTGGTTTACTCATTCTCAAAATTCGCTAACATAATTCCTTTAGAAACCAGAACGATAGTTGACCTAAAAAGAGCACTTAGTGAACATATCAGAATATTTGGTAAATTCCTAACTATCGTCAGCGACCAAGAGCCAAGATAAGTCTACAGACTTCAACCAAGAGCCAAGATAAGTCTACAGACGACCAACCAAGAGAAGTCTACAGACTTCACATGGATTTTGAATGACCTTGGCATTTCCATCCACTATGTCAGAAACTCTCAATCAAACGTAATAATTGAGAGATTTCATTCTACAATAATTGAGTTATATCGAACATTAAATCACAAATTTCCAAACAAGCCAATTATTCAAGTAATGAATCTTTTAACCGACATTTACAATAACACAATACATTCAGCTACAAAAAGGAAGCCTATAGAAATTATCTTCAACTTTGAAACCCCACGAACGTAGAAGAATTACAAGAGGCAGCAGACAATATCCAATCCGCAATAAAACGCTCATGCAACAAAACAAACCAGGACATGAAAATAAGTACGAAAATAAGCAAACCCCACCCGAACTTAGATCTGAAGTCATAAAATACGTTAGAATATCACAGAGACAGACGAAAGATAAAAAGACCCATTCAAAATAGTGAAAACAAAGACCGACAATCTACTCACTTTCAGAGACACAAATAATATAAAAATCCACAAGAACCGACTGAAAAAGTAATCTTGTGCTGCTACTCTAATTTCAAACCTTTTTTGACTCACTACGTATCTTCGACAATCTACAACGACGTGACAAACCACAATGGACTTATAACCTTTAAACTTAACGCAGTTAGAATTAGATTAGGATACGAACGAATCGTTGAAAATATCAATCTAGATAACATTGAACTAAACATCAATCATATTGAGAAAATAACCCTATTCCTCAAAACCAGGGATCACCTACACGAAACACTATCAAAGAAATTTAAATTTGCTAGAGAGAAACTTAGAAGCCTCAAGCCCCACAGACAGAAACGCGGATTAATTAACACATTAGGAACAATGGTTAAATACATAGCAGGTAATCCATATGAAGAAGATTTGAAAACCATACAACTTAGCCTAGAAATGCTACAAGATCAAGTAAACAAAATAGTAGATAACCAAATGAAACAAATCAATATCATTACTAGTTTCCAAACAGAATAAACAATGTTAAAAATATCATTAGGAAAATCAGTTCTCAAATATCATTGATAAACAACACACTTAGAGAAGATACTATTACAGAATACATTAACTTAATATTCAGTATAGATTCCCTCATCCATACACTAGAAGACATAGAAGAGCAAGTACAATTTTCTAAACAAGATCTATTGAACAAAAATATACTATCGTTAGGAAAGAAAGAATACATCTTCCATAGACTAGTACAGCAGAACATGAACCTTAAATTCATTGACGAGATTTTTCAATTCAGTTCAACAAGTTCAATAATCAGCGGAGACAACATTGTTATTCTGATAAAAATACCAATACTGGACAACAACTCCTACGAGCTACTAAAACTATAGGCTACCAGCATAAACCAAACAAAAATCAGCACAGAAATCCAATTTGCAGCTAAAAGATAGAACCACATATTGCCACAACGACAAAAATGTAAAATTTGCGACAATTCAACACCACTGGAAGACGAATGAATCTATAGAATTCTAACACACCGGAAATCAAGATGTCCTATAGGAAAACCAGATCAAACGACTATTATAAAAGAAATCAGAAGAGGCGTCATATTGATTGATACAAACATTCATCTAAAAGTCTCTAGCTCCTGCGACGACTTCACTGTCATAATGGACCGTCATTGAGACAGAGAACTGCACCATAAAAGTACTAAACTACAGTTTTCACAAAGAAGACGAATTCTCAGCAAAAGAAGAATACCTGATGCGAACCCACAACAAATACATACAAGATGAAAAATAAACACCTCAATATACAAAATCTGGAACTCCTAGAAGAGATCAACCTAAAAGTATAATCGTCACTATAGTAATTATTCGCCTTCTCGTCTTGGTAACCATTATCACGAAAAACCGGAAATGCGGATCCTGAAATTTTGGAGATCAGAATCGAGAAAACCGAACCGAAGACGATACATTTCAACAATATTCCATCAGTACAGCTTTCAAACAGTCGACCGATGACGATCCACACTCTTAAAGGGGAGGTGTTACGAAATACCGGACCCGAAACAGCAACGCCAACAGCTAAGAACCCGTAGTTCAACCACCCCCTGCTATGGAAGCTGGTTCCTGAAACCGACGCAGTTTGTATTGGTGGTATTGTTTGTTATCAACAATATGTTAAGCTACGTTCATACCACACAATCAAACCACATGGTGTCAAAAGTTAATTTCTTCGAACCCATTATAAATATAACTCTAGTCTAGTATTCTCTATAAAACAAGTAATTTGACCTCATTTTGAATAAGAAGAAGAAATTGTGGTTTATTATAGTTTGATTATATTCCAACAAAATCGTTTCCTTATGTTGGTGCAACCGCATGAAGAAAAATGTAAACGTGTGAACACTGCTTAAACACACATTTGACAGCGAACTAGAACCAAAGAACACAAATTTTCGGCTTCAAGCCAATTGTATGCAGATGACAATCATGCCACCGGTGTGAGTGGAACATAGCGACAGACGAGCGGCCAGCCGACCAACGCAGCAAGCAAAATGCTGACACAGGAGAAACCCAACATAGCAACCGTTCCTGCCGACAACACAGCCAACCATACGACATCGAAGACAACGTGGCCTATCGACTATATTGAACTTTGCTGAATTATCAAATTCAAATTAATAAAAGATTTAGCGATAGGAACTTTTAGTTAGTCTTGAGTGTTATATGTAAGCGAACCTTTGTTCAAACGAAAATTTTGTGAAATATTTTTTTTTATATAATAACATACTAAACATTTTCATTGGAAATATTACGCAAATTCGATGTCTGAGAAACTGGAAACTGCACAAGAACTTCCTCCGGAGGAAAAGTATACGATTTTGGCTGGCTTGTTTCTCGACTCCGCGATTCAAGCTCAGACGAAACGTGTACCCGATGCGAAAACTAACATCCGTCTTCCCAATCCGTGGTGGGACAAAGAGTGCTCATCACTGAACGTGGAAAGAACCTCAGCGTTCAAAGAGTTTAGAGCCAATGGAACACCTGATAGTTATCATAATTACGCAACGTTAGACACGCAAAGGAAGAACTTTATTAAAGCAAAAAACGTGGTTACTGACGCCGGTTTGTTGACGGATTAACAAAAGAAACATCGATGAGCACTCTTTGGAACACAGCCCGACGAATGCGCAACCAAAACAAAACGAACCCATGCGAGGAATATTCTTAACGCTGGATATACGATTTCGCTAAAAAGTATGCCCAGACTCTGCTCCGGATTAGAAGATCTCTCGCGCCGCGACATCAAATACAAACGAAACACTTTTTTTGATGGTAGAGTTCTCACTTGCGCTCTTGTCATGTAACAATGATGCTCCGGGCTTAGACAAAAGACAAACTTTGAAAGGCTTGTCGAGCTTAATTTTAAAACCCGTTTTATGGCCTTGTATTTTGATTACATGGCTCAAAATATAAATACTTCTTCGTTTGCTTCCGTGCTCATTTCTTGGATACTTCTGATTCTACTGTGTTTTTCGACACATCCATGAGTTAAGCCGACCACTGCGACCCCAATACGACATTGTCTAAATATACTATCCTAGATTTAAGTTAATTGCTAATTAAAATTAGAAAAAGCTTTTGGCATCTTAGAGCATAAAGCAGTGTGCCTTGAAAAAATTATGTAATTGAATACAAAAAATAAAGATTTTCAGGAAGTGCTTATTACCCCTTCTCCCCCTTTAACCAATGATAACTCGATTTTCCACTGTTCATTTATTTTACTCTCTTTCTCTCTGTTGCTCGTTGTCTCACTCCTTATAGCAGTTAAGATAATGAGAATTTTCTTTGTTCGGCCAGAAATTGACTGAACCAGGCAGTGTTCATGTATGGGGAAATAATGCCGAGTTGAAATTGCAAGCGGACACGTAACTGGAAAAATAGCCTATGAGACACTGTAGACTGAGTGTTGAAGGAGCTTGTTTATAATAGATTCTACTATTTCAAAAAAATTCATCTATTAGATGTGTTTTTTGTCTTTAACGGCAGATTTACTACTCTAAACCACTCACGATACGTAGATTCGCCGATATATTTGGCTTTAATTGCTCTCAGAGCATAAACGAACTTTCTTTCATATTGAAAAACTGAAAAGTCATTCCCACGAATTAAACTTGTGTAGCTCAATATTTGTCGTGATGTTGTATAAAAAAAATACGACATCAATAGAAACAGAAAATGATAATTGTGGAAACTTGTGAGCCGATCAAGCGTCATGCACAAACAATGTAATGAAGCCTTTATCGCCTCTGTAAGTCATTTTATTTTTGAGTTATTGGCGATTGAAAAAGATTTCTGAGAAAGTTGTTTGAACTTGTTTCTCATGCTATTTTTCCGACGAGAAAAGAAAAATTTTTGGAGGTATTCTCGAATTTACTTAATTTGAGCAAATTTAATTTACGCGTCTTATTTTCAATAACGCGATTTTTTATGTAATTTACGCGATGATTGCTTAAAAAAATTTTTGAATTGCGCTGGAAATACTAATACACAAAAGTCCAGCATGCTTCAGTGAATTGAATATTATGAAATGTACAGTACGGAATTATTTGAATTGATAGAATGTAATTAGGGTCGTGGGCATCCAAAAGATCTTTGGAAAAATAAATCGATGTATAAACGCGTGACTGGTGACTTTTGTAAGATTTTACTACCAGGAGCTCAGGCCTTAGGATCTACTGGAGTAACAAAGTAACAAACTTAATCTTCGCGTTCCATACTCGTGATTCATTGAAGTCCTTGGATGACAGAAAATATTCCTGAAACGGATCAGAATAGACAAGTAAGGAATACCTTCTTCCATGACTATGAACAGCCTTGATAAATTGTTGATATAAGATCTGTTTTCAGTGAAGTTTTTTGCCTACTGAGAACATACAGCTATAAATGAACAAGTAAGAAATGTGTCACTTTAAAAATTTGAATATCATAGAAAAAATATTCTTCACCCGTTGTAGTTCTTGCTGTGGCACAGTGTAGTCACTAAGGACAATATTCCAAGTTTTTCTTGGATCTTGGAATATCTCTTACGGATTTCCATTGTCTCAGAATATAATCCTAGATATTTTTGCGTGAAAACATATTTAGATTTTTTATGTGATTTATACTTAAATCGAATGGAAAGGGAAAAATCATTTGTTCATGCGAAAGATTTGAAATAACGCGATGATTCACGCGAAATTCAACTTACGCACCCGCCAAATTTGCACATATTTGAAGTTCCAGAGTAATTAAATAGTTTTGTCACAGGTTTCATTTTTCGATAGCTGGAAAATTTGGATTAATTCAATTAGAAGTAACTGTATAAGAATAATATTCTCTGAATCTAAGGTCTATTTTCTAATACATGTAAAACTCATGTAAGGTAACGATTTATTAGTCACTCTTATCCCTATTGTCACAAACTGTAAAGTTAGTTATTGTTAGGGGCGAATTTTCCCCTTCAGGGGTCCGGAAATTCGATTTAAAAGTGTTGCTTACTCTTCTTAATCAAATCATTACTTGGGATCTTTTTTTTTGCTCGTTCAATTCGAGGATTGAGAGAAGTGTTTTCTTTTTTGTTTTGCTCACTAAACGAATGGGACCTTTATTGCAATCCCCCCGGCCCGGATCGTGAGATGTCCTTAAGAGGTTACATGTTAAGGTCATGTATGATCTTAAAAATAATACGTCCTAATTTCGAGTTTTACCGCGAGACTCCGACTATTATACTCCGAGTGCCTTTTGTGTTCAGAACCACGTTTTTTGAGCTGGCCGGAAACATAAGTCAAGTAAATCTTGACCAATCGATTCAAAAATTTTACAGAATATTCTCGATGGTTATCTCCACAGAGATACGTAGGGGTTTTTCCAAACCGTGAATATTTTTTTATGAACAATTTTTTAATGAAAAAATGCGGTTTTATTTTCAAAGGGCTGCCATTTTACAGAAAATCATTTTTTTTTTTAAACTTACGTACCTCTATGCACACTGTAATATGAAATTAGAAAATGTTTTGTTTCCTGTTCTAGATCGAAAATTGGGGGGAACTGAATTTCCTGCCGTCATAACGCAGCACTTTCGCGGAAATGCCACCAAGCTGCCATTTTGTTTTTCAATTTTCAAAACTGATCATTTTTTTTGTACTTAAATATACATATTAAACAGTGCTTTATACAAAATTCGGATCACTCCATTTTTTGGATCCCAAAATAATTCCCCAAAAAAGTCCTTCTCTTTTTTTTCTACAGTGGTGTAACCCCTTAAAGGATCACCTAAATTGTATGAACTTTGCGTTTGCTTTGCAGTTCAAATTGCACTGCTTTACGCACCGATGAGCCGAAGGCAAAACGCGAAAAAATCGAAACTTTATAAGTTTACAAGGGGGGAAACATAAAACTGAAACAAGATATTAATAAAATTGTAACACCTATTGTTTTGTGGAATGATAAAGATGTTTAATGATTAAAATGGTTATAAAGTATTTCCCAGTGACGGGTATCAAAGCTACGATCAGGGCTGGCAATAATCAACTCCGTACTTCATCATCACCGAGTTCAGCTCACCTGCAAATCGGTTTCAGAAGCATCGCTGAGCGAGTTGAGTAACTGGTAACCATTTGTGTAGAGAAAACATCGTCTCAACATCGTAGTGTCAAGCAATCAGCAGATGAGCGCTGAGTGCACATCAAATATTAGAACCCACTGAGAGACGATTTGTGAGTTGTGATTTGATGTGTTTGTACATCAACACATTGAATCAGATTCTTGTGACACTGTCTCGCTTGTATTCCCCATCCAACAGAGTTGCCATGGGCGGCCAACGTTCGAATCGATGCCATTTCAATCCAATTCTCAAGACATGTTTTCGTATGCTGGAAAACGCATTCGGTTTTAGTAGCCAGTTGTGTTTAGCTCGAGACATGAAATTCAATCGCTACGGAACATCACGCTACGATTCGACTTTTGTTTTCGTACATTAATGCACGTGCTCGTTTTGAGTACCAGCAAAAACAAAACCGAAAGGCTAGGTCGTTTTGGCAGCTCTGTGGTTTAGGCATACACTCACCGGTGTAGCTCGGTACGGTGATGCCAAACTCAGTACTCACTTTTTAAAACTAGGAATGAGAGTTAAATGCTATGAAATCAAAACTGAGAACCATCAATACCATCATAATTTGATGTCAGCGGTGCTCTGTATAGGTGAGTGTGTTTGCTTAGATCAGCGATGAGTTTCATCTTTACCATCATTTTACGGATTGCATCGTAAATCATGAGGTGCGCTGATTAATAGAAAAAATCGAATCTTATGAGCGAGTTTTTGCCACCCTTGGCTACGATCTTAATTTTTTCGTTATCAATAATCCATATCCATAAAAAAAAGTTTTCCTAAGACATGGGCAACTATATTTTAAGACAACCTAATGTTTCGCGGCTCCCTCTGAGTTGATATAGTATAACTGAGACCAGTGATGTAGTTATAGCCAACGATGTTGTTTTTGTAGTGAAGACCGCTAATCCGCCAAAATTGTCAGAGTTTCACCCAAAGGAAAATTCGAGTAGGTTAGAGTTTTGAATATTTTTGTATATTACATTTATTTCGAATACGGTTCTTACATGCCAATGCTACGATTCTACTGGTACGAAGAATCCACCTAGATCGAAGCTCATACATATGGTCGAAATGAATTCCAGTACTTCAGGCACTAACCACAGATTCAAAGCATAAGAAATTGTACTAATGGATGAGTTACTGGTGTTTTGATTCAATGAAATATGAATCAACATATACCGAACGTAATGTTAACATTTCTGTGATGAACAGCAATGTTTACTACAAGCCTCACTTCAATATTATTTAAAAGTTTTCGTTGATACATTAGATCTGAAGTGATTGCCCAGATAATTTTCAAACTACCTAGAATGTATTCACAAAAATTTATTATGCCTATATTCTGCATTACCCCCACGATATAGACATTTTCGAAAGCACTGACATGATATCTATCATTGGTGTAGTTCAAAAGCATATTATTTCAAATGAAAGAAAAATTAATTCAAACTGTGTTCTTTGTTGAATGAAGTATTCACATGAACTTGTTCCAGTCTCAAAAACAGGAATTGCTAGGGGTAAGATGCTTAAACAAAACATTTCCCTTTTCCGCTAGTTCGCTCAACTACCTAAATATTAGAGTCGTAATTAGCGAATTGCTGGAAGCTACTTGCTGATCCTGTTGGATGTTAAGAGTTCCTATTCGTTTACCGTAGAGATATCGGCAAAACTCGGAAACCATTTTTATCTTAATTTAGATGTAAATAATATATAAGATTCTAACCAACTACAAAGGGATAAACGAGAAGACAAACACTTGCTTTTCAATTTACATTTCAACACTCACACAGCCCACCTTCTCAGCTGCCACTAGCGTTTTACTAGGGAAGCAACCACTTCTGAAACTCTAATCGCTTCATTGCTAGGCGAAAGGATGTATCGGGCAAAGAACGGCTCCAAAGGGAATGAGATAGCAAAACTTTACCCTGGATCTAAAAGCAAAGTGAACTTCCACAACGAGCGCTGGGTCATACTGTACCTACTACTACTGCAAAGTATCAACAAGGCCTAAAAATTTATATTGTTTTATTCTTCCATTAGCCCCTCCATTCAACTGACTCGCTCAAAATGACGATGTTGGTAAAGTTCTTGTTAACTTATCTTTAAATATAAACCGCTAGCCCACTTCCCAACTTAGCTGGTGGATTTTGAGCACGTCCCAGGAGGATGGAAATGGGCGAGATTACACTTTATGATGAAACTTGAAAGTATATCGACGGATTTTCCTGGACCCTCAATTATCCAGAACGATTTCAAGAAAGATAAACGAGCCCCCATCAGGAAACCCTTACATTTCCATATTCGCCTAGGAGAAAAAGCCAATTTCAAATAATTGTCCGGAATCAATTGTGATGAAAATCTACCGGAAGGAGATCTCCCGTGACTACCACCAGCGGTAATACTTAATGAAAATATATCATCGTGAGCTTGTTATATACCAGTTTTCCCGCAACACGAAAAAAATGTCAATTTATAAGAACGATGACGCCACACTGAGGACTTGGAGCTCTGACAGTCCCGGATTGTCGACATGTAATGCTCGTACGATCCGTGGCTCTGTACTTCGGTTGATTTAGGTGCACGTGACGTTAATACGTAGAAGCAGCCGGGCAAATATTCCAGAACGACGTCAAAGAAATGTCAAAATCAGCCGCGGAACCGTGGAAAAGGTTTATTTCAGGCCGGGTATGTCTCATAGCTGATAATGCCAGCTGATTTCGATGCCACACTGTTCTTAACCGCGAACCGAACGCAAATATTTCGATATTTCTACAGTATAACTCGGCAATACGAAAGATGTGGTATATTGGAGCAACTGATTTTTTCGTTGAATTGAAAGCAGTATAAGTCTATAAATTTCAGTGATCAATCATTGGATGGATTCAAAAATCAGAAATCAAAACTAATTGGCTCAAGTGGCACGTTCCCCTAGTTATTTGGAGATTTGTTCCTTGCCGTAGCTTCTCATCAACTTCCTGATGGGAAGGAAAGGATAAAAAGAACATGGAAGAGAATGGGGAAACAGCACAAAATATAAAGAAATAAATCGATCTGCATCCCCGAAACGATGCTGAACGATCTGCAGGTGCCAAAATGCACTGTTAATGAAACCTTCAGCCCCCAAGAGGATTTAAATATTTTACAAAAGCGACGCCATTCTGCATTCTCGGAAAAATGCAGAACGATTCGCAGTATATACGAATAGTAGCTATGTGATAATTGAGTTTGTAATGTCCAGTCAGAGCTCTGACCAGAATACTGCAATGATGCTTGGAAAAATGAAGTAGACACTTTGACATTTTCAGATTCAAATCTGTTAAAAATGTGTTTGTCTGAGCGCAAGTTTGCAAACTGCGCCAGTTGCTGGCATGTTTGGATGCAGCCCAAGAACGAATCTTGTGCTTTATCCAACTAGTTGAAAGCGGTAAAGCTGGTTCATGACCAACAAAATCATTCGTTGCACAAGTTCTAGCCAACTCATCAGCCCATTCATTTACAGTAATACCAGAATGGCCGGGTACTTATAAGAAGTAAACAGCATTTGAAATTCTGAGGTCTTCAATTTGAGTTTGACATGCGATCACTAAATTCGACCATGAATCATTCGAACTGAGTGCTTTTAAAGCTGCCTGACTCTCGGAGAAAAAAAATGGTTTACCACAGATCCTCTGCTGAAGTGCCGATTGTACTCCACACAGAATCGCGTAGATTTCTGCTTGGAACACAGTGCAGTATCTACCAAGTGAATGAGACTGCTCCAGCCTCATTTCACGACAGTAGACACCAGCACCAGCACGACCATTCAACAGAGTACCGTCCGTATAACAAACTATGTGTTCATCAAGTTGTCGTTCCAGACAACCAGACAACCATTCCTCACGAAGAGGATAGCTCACATTGAATATTTTGAAAGAAAAACTGCATGTGAGAGTTAGGTCACTAGGAGCGAGTAAATACTCATCCCACGTAATCATTTGAGACCACAAGCGAGTGTGGCTAGTAGCATAGTCTATAGGGTTACTGTTCCAAAGCTCTGTAACCTTAAGACGGTATGCACAAGATAATGCTTCTTGTTTTAGGAACACATGTATTGGTTTAATGCACAGTAGCGCATCTAGAGTAGCAGTAGGAGTTTCGTGAATGCTCCTGTAATCGCAATTAGGACCATCCTTTGGAGATGATTTAGCTTTGACTGAACTGTCGCAACTTCTCCTCTCTGCCACCATACAAGATATGCCAAAATTGGTCTAACGATAGTTGTGTAGATTCAATGAATGTATCTGAGTTTCTAGTTCCCATGATTCTGCTCGTCTGCATTGACCGAAAAAAAGCTCGTCTGTATTGACCGAAAGCCATGCAAGCTCTTTTAATCCTTAAGTCAACGTGAGCAACTCAGTTTTGAATCAAGAATAACCCCGACGTATTTAACTTGATCAACCACAGTAACCTCTGAACCGAAGAACTGTAACGGACTAGCTCCTGTGATTATCCTACGATGAGTGAAAAGCACTATTGATGTTTTGCCCGGATTTACAGATAATCCAACCTGACAACACCATTGCTCAACAGATCGCAGGGCTTGTTGCATTAAATCAAATAGAGTGTTAATGTTTATACCGGTCATCAATATATGATAATCGTCGGCAAACTCGTAAGTCGGAAATTCATGGTGATTAAGTTTCCTTAACATACCATCAGTGACTAGGTTCCACAAAAGTGAGGATAGTACACCACCTTGGGGACACCCACAGACACTCTGCTTTATAATGTCTGCTTGCCGATGCAATGAACAAAGAAGTCGATTGCGAAGCATTGCGTGTATCCAAATTGTGATACTCGAAGGTATGCCATGACCACGAGCTGCTTCCAGGATTAAATTGAAAGACACGTTATCAAAGGTACCTTTGATATCTAGGAAAACTCCCAAGCCTCCTTTGTGAGAAACCTTTTTCAATGTTGTACACAACATCATGTAACAGGGTTGTCGTGGACTTTCCACGCTGGTAAGCATGTTGCTTTCCATGTAGCGGATTTCTCATATAGGCTATGTAATCACTGTGAAAACCGACTTTTGAACCGAGGCCCGGAGGGCAAGTGTCATATATCATTCGACTCAGCTCGTCGAGTACACAAAATGTCTGTGTGTGTAACATTTTTTGCACTAACTTTTCTAATAGATGTCTGAACCGATTTTCACAAACTTATATTCAAATGGAAGGTCTTGTGGTCCCATACAAAATTCCTGAATATTATTTGGATCCGACTTCCGGTTCCGGAATCATGGGGTAAAATGTGCCAAAAATTGTGAAAATAAGTGCAATAACTTTTCTCAGAGATGGCTGTACCGATTTTCACAAACTTCACAATTCAAATGAAAGGCCTTGTGGTCCCATACAGAATTCCTGAATATTATTTGGATTCGACTTCCGATTCCGAAGTTATGGGGTAAAATGTTTAAAAAAATGAAAATATGTGTTCTAACTTTTCTCATAGATGGCGCGACCGATTTTCACAAAATTAGGTTTCAATGAAAGGTCCTGTGGTTCCATACGTAATTTTTGAATTTCATCCGGATTCGACTGCCGGATCCGGATATATAGGGAAATTGCGAAAACCCTTAAAAAGTTTTCTAAATCGACCTCAATACTTCTCTAATTGATAAACGGTCAAACAACCCGATAACGGTTATTCTTTTAAGAATCGAATAAAATGATCTTCAAGTATACCACAGTATTATATAAGATAGTATGATTGATATGAGAGAGACATCATTACACCACTAGATGGATTAAAACAGTTTGTTTTCTATTTGTTTAGAAAGTATCCAATGATCTAGTCCAAATATATTACTGCTAAAACTTTTTCTTTCAAGAATGTTGTCGAATATGCGACGTAAGCATTGAGTCACCCTTTGCTGAACTAACCGGAAAAACTTAAATGAATTTGTGATTTAAATCAGCCAAAATTCGTGTCAGAAATTATCCTAACGAATAAAATCTGTTTTATTGTGACTGTTATAATGTGAAGAAAAACGCACACTAGGTTGATTAGGAAGAGGTTTTATTTCTTGCTTTAATCGATAGATATAGCATCTGAAAACATTATTGCAATGCTTCAAAGTCGAATTTCGAGTACATTCGGGATATAGTTGGTTAATTTTTCGCACGCCATGTCATTTCTGCACCGATTTTCACAAACTTCACAATTCAAAATCAACCTCAAATCTTCCTCAATTGATAGTTTTTATCAGTAGATGGTCAAACAAATAGATTTTGATTATTCTTTTAAGAATCGAAAAAAATTATTTTGAAGAATACCACAGTATTATATATGATAGTATGATTGATATGAGAAAGACATCATTACACCACTAGGTGGATTAAAACAGGTTTTTTTATTAGTAATCATGAGTGGCGAATTCTTCGAATTAGCTAATAATTTTATCTAGTTTGCAGATCAAGGTAGATATCAAATTTGCATAAAATCCAACTGAAATTAACACGACTGATTGTTCCTTAAAAAATTTCCTATTCCAAATTCCGGTTCTAACATTACAAGGTGATAAGTTTTTAAATTTTAAAATCATCATACAAAGTCATAACAAAATCTTTTAAGTTGGGCTCGAAACAGTTCCAATTTGTAGGTCATGTTAGTTTATGCAACTGTTTTTGGTTGTATTGAATCCGTCAATTATTTCAAATCGCCATCTGAATCAAAAGTGCAGAAGACTGGAAATTCATATTATCTGATGGAGAAACGATTCGGATTTTACTATACTGCTATCCAGTTTTCGAAAACAGTGGTCAAAATCTTCAAAATTGAAATTTCTTCATTTTCTCACAAATGATTAAATCGATTCTCACTTGCTTGCAAATGTAGTATATAAATGTATTAGTTTTATACAAAAAAATGCCCTGTTATGTTTCTGTACAATATAATATATTAAATGAAATTTGCTTAAATTTCATTTAATATATTATATTGTAGTGTCCTTTTAATACCATATATTCTTGAAAAGGTTTAGCTCCGCAATGTGTGAAAAATGGCAGACATCTAAGCGAAAACCGGATGAAAATATTGTATGCAAAAATCGAACACGGATTCCGCAATTCGAAAATCGTTAAAAACATATGTTTGCAGGAACCAGACAGAACAATTTTGACTACTAAAACCGGATAAAAACCAAGCCAGTTCATATGACATAAATGTTTGCTCGTCGGTTATCTCACATATTCCATTCAGAGTTACCATATTCACAGATTTTTCTGTGAAACCACAGATTTTTTTGCCTATGTTGCCACACAGATTCTAAACATAGAACACAGATTTTATCAAAATTCACAGATTTCTACAAATATTTGAATATTTCTTAAAAATGACGTATTTTCAAATTGTTTTTCACAGATTTTCACAGATTTTGATCGAAAATATGCATATATCGTCGAATTAATTAGACTCTAATCATAAGTTTGGTGTTCAAAAAGTTCAAGGGTAACGTTACCTCTCATCTCTGCTCCAGTAATCATCTCATAAACGAAAACCATTAACCGGAGAGAGATCTACTGTCTCTGTTCGATAGGTTGATTTCAAGGATAAGATGAAAATAGGTGCATTCACTTCGAATTTTCGCGTCGCTATAACAATAATATCGAACAATTTTCGAAATATTTTTTCTACGGTATTACTATTTAGAGCCGAAGCAAAGATATTGTATCCAGTTTTATAACAATTCACTGATTGAAAGTCAAGTAATCGGCTAAATAATATGGCGACTGTAATAATGAGATTGTTATTGATACAATAGCTAATATAGCTACAATATAAAGGGTGATTTTTTAAGAGCTTGAGAACTTTTTTAAACAATAAAACGCATAAAATTTGCAAAATCTCATCGGTTCTTTATTTTAAACGTTAGATTGGTACATGACATTTACTTTTTGAAGATAATTTCATTTAAATGTTGACCGCGGCTGCGTCTTAGGTGGTCCATTCGGAAAGTCCAATTTTGGGCAACTTTTTCGAGCATTTCGGCCGGAATAGCCCGAATTTCTTCGGAAATGTTGTCTTCCAAAGCTGGAATAGTTACTGGCTTATTTCTGTAGACTTTAGACTTGACGTAGCCCCACAAAAAATAGTCTAAAGGCGTCAAATCGCATGATCTTGGTGGCCAACTTACCGGTCCATTTCTTGAGATGAATTGTTCTCCGAAGTTTTCCCTCAAAATGGCCATAGAATCGCGAGCTGTGTGGCATGTAGCGCCATCTTGTTGAAACCACATGTCAACCAAGTTCAGTTCTTCCATTTTTGGCAACAAAAAGTTTGTTAGCATCGAACGATAGCGATCGCCATTCACTGTAACGTTGCGTCCAACAGCATCTTTGAAAAAATACGGTCCAATGATTCCACCAGCGTACAAACCACACCAAACAGTGCATTTTTCGGGATGCATGGGCAGTTCTTGAACGGCTTCTGGTTGCTCTTCACTCCAAATGCGGCAATTTTGCTTATTTACGTAGCCATTCAACCAGAAATGAGCCTCATCGCTGAACAAAATTTGTCGATAAAAAAGCGGATTTTCCGAATGGACCACCTAAGACGCAGCCGCAGTCAACATTTAAATGAAATTATCTTCAAAAAGTAAATGTCATGTACCAATCTAACGTTTAAAATAAAGAACCGATGAGATTTTGCAAATTTTATGCGTTTTATTGTTTAAAAAAGTTCTCAAGCTCTTAAAAAATCACCCTTTATAAGATATAATGTGTATGAATGTACTATATGAATTACAGAAAATTCAGCTGAATTTGAATTTTCCTTCTTAAAGATACAAAAAAAAAACGGATACGTAATTTTTTCTTTTACTAAGAGTGTACTTCGAGCTGAAATGAAAATCGAAACGCAAAACAATGATATCATCGGAAACTTTGTAATGTTTCATAAGAACGCAGAATCTTTTCATAAACTCGTAAAACTGTATTTCGGACAACCAAAGCTTCAAAAATATGTGAACAAATATAATTCTAGCCATCCAGAAAACTAGCCATTATTTATCTAACACTACTCTTCGCCTTCAGGAGCTGTACGTTCGGGTCCGTTCCTTGCTAGAGAATTAAGAGAATGTCTGTTAGTAATTATTCTAGTGCTGTTCCTGAATCGATCTGTGACTGATTCCAAGTACGGGAGGGTATTTCTTCCATTGAAATTCGATAGACAAAACGAAGTTAAGTGATTGAGGAAGAAATTACTGATGGACAGCAGAACAAATACGACCGGCGATAAATGAAATGATTTTGCTATCACTTGTATAGTTTCCGTTGCTGATGGTACTGCTATCGATTAGTGTAACTGGAGTTGTTGGATCTGCTTGCTAGGGAGAAGTTGGTTTGGTTTTGGACGGGAATTTTAATAGCTTCATAATTCTTGGTAGTCGAGAGTCCGACCGCATCCTCCGAAGAAACCGCATGAATCCCTAGCCGGTGCTGTTTGAGTTTCGTAAATCGGTTTTCTTGATTCGCACACGTACACAAGATTGGACTTCGTTATACTGCAGCAAGGTACGACGGATCTTATTTTGGAAAATTAATTAATTATCATGTTTGAATAGTGCTTTCATCCAAGATTGGGAAAACTACAAGTAGAGTTGACTGTTCGGTGTTCTGATGATAGACGAAGGTAGGAATTAAGTTCATTTCTTTCTCTTGCAGACATGATTTGATCTATTTCTTGAGCCCAAGATTGCCCTTCTTGGACATAGTGAACCACTTTGAGAGTTCCTATTCCGGAAATAAAATCAAATCGTGGTTTGTGAATCCTGCATTTATTCGATTGAACAGCGACAATTATATTCAACATGGAGTCATGTGCAAGGACGTAGTACACTGGTTGTGTTTTTTATCCACTCTCGAACAGTTGCAGTCATTATTTCCACGATAATCATTACAATATCTCTACAAAATCTCCAAATTCTCCAAGTACATTCAGATATAAATCCATTAGTGAAAATTCAACGTGGGAACTCCATTCAATTTACCATAATCCTTTCACCTGGTTTGTAAGACCAGTGAAGAATGAATTCCCCCAGTATAAGGCAGCGTCTCGTTTCCTACCAAAATCCACCTTTCACGAATCGATGCAGGTCTAATGCTTCATTTTACCCCAATCAGTGAAGGTGCCTTCAGTTGAATTTGCAGTCATCTTTAAAGTAGCATTCTTCAATCAGTTTCCATTTTATGTTCGTAGCCTTTCGTGATCCTCTACTACAAATAGCTGTTTTTCCAAGGGATTCACACCCCTGGAAGCGTTTGTTTTAAAGTCGCCGTTTGGCTAATGGATACACGCGACGCGGGAGCCATCATTTGTCGCAGATTGAAATTGAATATAAAGCCCTTTACGGTCGTTATCGTCGTCATCGTGCCGTTTCGATAAGGTTAGCTAATTTGTTTTCAAGTTTCTGCTTGACAGACTTCATAGCGGGACTGATCGACTGTTATCAGAAATCGATATATGTATTCCTTGTGGTTGACTTTTACAACGTATTTTTTCGAATGAGAATCGACGCAATATCATATAAAACAACTATTTTTACCTGGAGCTGTTAGCGGAATATATTCAATAGTTGTACTATTTATGTACCATTTAATTCCACTATTTCCCTGTCACGTTATTACACTTTCACAAAGTCACTACACTTTTATGAAGCCTAACAAACGTTACAATACAGATACATGTATTTCGGAATGTTATTCACATCCTTCTTCAGTGTATCGGTTTTATAAGTTTGTTTGAAAGAATGCTGTAATGCTGCCTCTTTTTATACGAAATGTCTTATTGTCAACGGGTAAAAACGGGAAGAAACAGGTAACAACCGGGTAGGACAGTAGTTTGTTTGTCAGCGGAGGGTAACAAACTGAAGAAGTGGGAGATTAAGAGATTAAGTATTTTCCAAATCTATTTGTATCTTATGTGTCGGTAATAACTGGAATAGTCAGGAGGGCTTATTTCCTTGGTCACGATTTAATAAAGAAATGGAGTTATTTTTGAAGATTTCTAAACTTTCGGCTGTGTCTAATTTCCATGGGTTGGAAATTTGTCTGATTTTTATGTCGTTGGTAGTGAGTTCATGATCTTCAGAAAAGGCATGTTCAGCTACTTTTGACTTGAAATGATTACTTCAAATTCAGAGGCGGATTTTATAAACAGTTACAAGGGGTACCAATGGGTAATCCGCTCTCCCGTTTTTATGCGAATTGTTTATGGCAAATCTTGAAGAACTTTTGAAAAACCAGGGATTATTACCTAATCGCTGGTGGAGATACGTTGATGATATATTCTGTATCATCAAACGCAATGATTTATCAACTTTCCTACAAATGATTAATAACATTAAATTAAGCAACATATATTGAACTAAAAATCATTCCTTTCCAAGTAGATCTGCATTTGGACATGGCCGGCGTCGGTATTGATCAACATGCAAGGATCAATGCAGCTTACACAAGCTATTTCCAAGCAAGTTGTTTCAGAAAAAAATGCATTCTTAATTGGATTTGATCAATAACGTAGTAGCAACAGTAGTCTCTAATGCTAATGCTTTCGCAGTGTGTGTGTGTGCTGGGCATTGTTGTACTGCAAAATGACTTTTCATGTTTAAATGCTTATGTCAGTTTTATCATTTGCTTTTGGTAGTAATAAGTATTTACAGTTCCATCTGTTTTGAGAAGCTCGTCATACAAGACACATTTTCGTCTCAACCAAATCCATACACAGCATTGTTTTATTCCGAAGCGATTAAAAATTCCGATGGTTGACCAAAGTCGACCCATAATTTTCTGCACTTGAAGTTCTGATCTTCTATTACGATCTGGTGCAGAATGCAGAATTCCGAGAAAAACAAAATTTTGCACACCATTTTTCATTTTTCCTGCCAACTATCATTCTGCTCGACCCATTTTGAATCTTTCTCATAACGTGTAGACGATCAGAAATGACCTGGCGACTAAAGTATACCCTCTCCGTCATTTGTGTTTGGGTTTTGTCTTCATTCTACAATCCCTGCTATTCGGCGTCTTTAATTTTTTTAATGAACTTTGCATTCTCTGTAGTTCACACCGAAATTTTATATCGTTCATCAACGTTCACAGATCTAGACCGATAGAGAATGTTGCCAGTAAGCTTCATCAAGAATTCGATGGGATTCAGCAGCACTTTTTTCATAACCACTTTGCGCATACGATCTTCACCTACTAAATTTGACCAAAGTTTTGGTAACTTGAATAGTACCATTGCAGCTTTCAGTCGATTCTCAATCGCTCTTCTTCGTAATTCGCAACTATATGTTAACCCTTAAATGTCGAAATAAAATATATTTTCATGAGTGACTGCCGCCCGCTCAAATCTTTTGGTTCCAATTTTAGTTCCAGTCCCATTCAAGTCTTTTTGTTCCACTTTTTTTTAAGGCATGCTAGTTAGTTTTCTCATAATTTTGTGCCATAAAACATCCACTGCCAGATGCACCGAAAGGACATATCACATAAGCGACCACAGTACAGTGCAGTCTGGATTCTGAACGAGAGCTACCAGCCTCTACGACTGTCGTTGATTGACGATGAATCCTTTGATGTGAGTGAATGTACAATTTCCGTCTTGATGTACCCGGTGTAATGAGGATATGATCATAATGATGATGTGATTTTCATCAAGGCAAAATAGATAACGGTAGGCATTGTTGTGATAGTGTGTAGTGGGTAATCATAATTATGCAAACGGGTTGACCTAGTAGAGAAGTAGGATTCACTCTCCTAAACAGGAAATTGTGTTTTTATTATTAGTTTGCAACTGATTATACGTAGAGTTTTTGTTGAAAACTAATCAGGAATAAGTTGTCGCCACATAATTCGTTAGTTGGGTTTGAATAGATAATAATATAGATGTCAAGTGTTTCCACCATCATTGGGATTGCATATTCAGCCTTTTAGAATGTGTTAGAATGGTTTACTTTCAATTTATAGATACAAGTGCATGAACGGCACACTCGTTGCTACAAAAAAGATGAAAATATTCACATCACAAGTACTCCCAAACTGCCGGTCCAATATACATACTGTATAGTGATGTCACTAATTCATAAGTAAAAAAAAACAGCAAATTATCTTCACTTCCGAAAGGAAAAGTTGAGTGATTGCTAATTTATTCTTCTTGATTTTATTGCCGTAGATTATTAAAGTCTCGCTTCACCCCTCACCCTCCGCTTGTTGTAAAGTCTCGCCTCGCCTGGAACAGAGTATGAAAATAAATCGTCGGAAAAATATCGTCTAGCAAAAAAGGCAGAAAGTAGCATATCAATCTAAAATCTTTTAGTTTCTGCTTTTGCAGCAATTATAACAGAAACAATAAAACAATAAACAATTTCCAACCCCGAACATACGATCAAAGAGTTTTCCTAGCCAGAAGAGGCGAATGACCTTAAGGTTGAAACCTCTATAACAAACAAAACAAAACAAAAAAAAATCAGTTTTCGAGCTATCATGGTAGCAGTAATTTGAGGAAAACGCATTTAGAAGAGTGCATATGCTCTAGTGAGATACTTTTCAACAACTTTAAATCGCAAAAAATCCTTTCACATGCGGATTTTATGCATGATTTAGGAGCAATTTACCGCACATAACAGATATACAGGGTCGCATTTGAACTGCGTCTAAAATTTGTAATGAGCAGCATCGGGACTTCTAACAGAAGTTACCGCGATCGACACTATTTTGAGTGCTACATATACTTCACGCCAAGTTTATTTTTGTTTTATTCCGATTGAATTACAATGCGATTCAAACGACATTGACATAACGTTGTCTTTTACACATATTGGAATCGTGTAAGAAGTATTCAAATTGTTTCGGTTGGAACATTTCTATAATAGACAGGAATACTTCGATGCCGTTCCAAAACGTACTTTAGAGAGATCGCGGCGAGTAGTCGAGTTTGTTGAATTTGTTTCCAGCATATAGCAAATAAACAATTTACACAGGTTTTGGAACAATTTTTTCCAGCCTGTATATCTGTTATCTGCGGTTTTGCTAACAGTTTAACAGATTAACATTTTAAAAATATTATGTAAAATTTTCTCAAAAAACCTGTTTTAATCCACCTAGTGTAATGGTGCCTTTCTTATGAATAATAATGTGGTATTCTATTAAAAAATTTGTTCTTCGATTTTTGAAAGAAACCAAGAGATTGTGCATTAAATAGTATAACATACACCAAAACAGTGCTTTGATTGCTTTGATAATTTGCTGTTGTACGCACTCTAAACTACGATTAAAAAGTTTGTTGCATCCGAAAATATGCAGTAATTTTTGGTAGGACCATAAGACCTTTCAATTGACCCTAAGATTGGAAATAACGGTTAAGAGTAAAAGTTTAGAAAAATTTTTTACGTTTTTTGTTTCGCCGGTTTAAGTAACGGTGTACAATATTGAACACACTTTACCCTATAACTCCGGAAGTCGGATCCGGATGAAATTCAGGAATTACGTATGGACCGAAAGACCTTTCATTTGAATCTAAGTTTGTGGAAATCGGTTAAACCATCGCTGAGAAAAGTGAGTGAGATCCATTTTTTTAAATATATGACCACTATCTCCGGTACTTCCGGAACCGGATACCGGAAACCAGGATAGCCAGAATCGGTTTGTTTAGTTGCCTACTGATAATGACTATCGATTTGTCTAGTTTTGAGTTCAGTTTAGAATTTTTTTACGTGTTTTGTTTCGCCGGTTTAGGTGACGGTGTACAATATTGAACACACTTTACCCTGTAACTCCGGAACCGGAAGTCAGATCCGGATGAAATTCAGGAACTCCGTATGGGACCACGATACCTTTCATTTGAATGTAAGTTTGTCAAAATCAGTTCAGCCATCTCCGAGAAAACCTAGTGAGATTATTTGACACATACACACATAGACATTGCTCAGCTCGATGAACTGAGTCGAATGGTATATGTCACTTGGCCAGTTTTCACTAGTCGGTTTTTCAAGTGATTGCATAACCTTTCTATATGAGGAAGGTAAAAATTATAAAAAATATGGCTATTGCAACAATTATTATCAACTAGTGATTTCGTAAACTCCCCTTAACAATTTTGTTGATAGCCTTTCCATCCTGTCACATGTCAAAATTCTCGCAGAACTGCCACTCTTAGAAAAAATGAAATTTACGGTTGACGTGAATCCAAATATGCCGTAATTTCTTTGGTGATGCCATAATATTACATCTACTAACATGTAAAAATAAATATAGCGTCTGTATCGTAGTCAGCTTCAGCTAAATTTATTGTGTAGTTAAAGATATGACCTATCTTTACATGCTTTGAATTGTGAATTTTAATGAATCGCGACGCTCCTTTTATGTGCATCTATAGAGTGTGTGGTGTCGTATGCACCTTATGTGGTGTCGTATGAAACCAAGCCTTATTACGTTCTACTATGGCCAGATTTAAAAGCAAACACTTTCCACAAAGGAGAGAACTTATCACCTCTTAATTCATCCAAAAGTGTCTATTCCTCTCACAATCACTTGCGGAAAATAAAGGGTCCGAGCGGGAGAGAACGAAAAAATAACAGAGCTGGTAAGACTGACTGACCACTAGCGGTAAGCGAAGCAAAGCAGAACCTCACAGATGAAAGAAAAAAGACAAAATACTAGCCAAGAGGATATTTATTTTTCATTATCATCTCTGGAATTTTTTGTGCCATAGTCACCACCGTCCATTTCCACTTTCCGGAGTTCTTCTAGTAGTCGGCCTGCTTTAACCGGGAGCTGGACAGCGGTTGCCACCGGATTCCGAGCGATTTATCATAGCGAAACGTTTCAACCCCTACAACATGAAAAACTATTCACACCCCATTCTTTTGCCGAGCTAACGTCTTACCAGTTCAACATGGCCGTTCCGATAGGTCCGGCTCGTAGGGTGCTCTTTGTGTGATGAGGTTTCATGATCTGGGGTGAGCACTATTTGATATAATCTACCATTTGACCTTCGTATTCTTCTCTAGGGTAAAAGAACCAAACCGAGTCAAATCTGTTCAACAGTGCAAATTTCTGTTTTTTTTGCTGAGCATGCAACGGTCAAAATCATTTAGATTTATGAAACCATATAAACTATTTCAAATTAGTGAGATGACGAGGAACGATTAGCAATAGCAGTTCGGCAAGTTATGAATTTTGCTTCAACATAAAAATATTTCGATTCTTTCGCTTTCGATGATCCACACAAATCATTTTATCCGCATTCGAGTTGCATCTATCGACTATTTTAGGAAGCGAAATCGTTCACTGGCAAGTAGAGTCCTGTTGATCGGAAGGAAAATTCAGGAAAAATGAAAATGGATGTGAGGCTAAAATGAAAACTCAATAAATACTGAATTGAATTAAACGAAAATAGCTCTGGATTTTATTCAATTTTATCCATTTGTAAAGTGTGCCTGCGCAATGAGAAAAAAAGACATTAGAAAAATGGCAAGATAAGATGGCAGTTGTCAAATGATCCATACTCAAATGAATACATTTCAGTGTCACTTCATTGTAGTAAATTAGCTTTTTATCACGATACATACAACCAACAAAAACAATTTCCTTATTCTTGCTAGGAAATTTGTTCGAATTAATTTTGTTGCTAGTTCATTAGTATGATAAGCCGGTGGTAATTCACATTGCGTCGTCAAGGTGTTTTTGGAGGTACGAGTTTCATAATAAAACAGTGTACGGGATAATTTATCTTTTTCAAATTTTGGTCGCCCTTATAAAATAGGTGTGCTTTGAACTTTGCAAGTTCAAACCTTCTTGCGAATGCACTAAAAAGCATTTGTTACATTTGTTTATGAAATTTCAATATTTTTTTAAATACTCATCTATCTACCTATCATAAATCATCTTTTGTGTCCTAGGCAATTTCCACTTGCAACGGGTATCAAAAGCTCACAATAAAGAAAAAAAACTAAGCAATTAAATGCAATTGTACAAAGTGATGATCTGGCCTTGAAAGAAACTAAGAAAGCGTCGCATCCGTTTGCGATTTCAAGTGTCGTTATTTGAAACATTTCCACCGTTTGCTGTAGTAGAAGGAAATATAACTTAGGTTTCACAAGGAAGGTTGATTTCACCCAACACCCAATCCATTTCTTTTGGATCCGATCCTTAGAGCTACCACGCAAGCATTCATATTTTTCAATCAAATCAAATGCTTCCAACTTTATTACAACCGAAATAAAATTCTTGTCTTTTCTTTCACGTCTTGCTACGGAGTTATGCAGGACTCGGGATAGCGAGCGAAGCGAAAAATTCAATAATAATTCGCAGTGAACTGAAATTGAAAAATAATTTTTCAATCACCATCACAGTCTACGTCGTGCTCCAGGTGCAAACGAAGAGAAGGGCTTACAGAAATCAATTGAAGCAAAAACGCCTGAAGTGTAAGAGGATTCCGCAAAGCACTGTTGAGAAAGATTACGCGGGAAAAACATAGTAAATTTTTATTTTTTCTCCCGTTAGTAAGTGGCTATGCTTGAATGTGTGTGTAGAAAAGTGGAAACACCTTTTTACACTTCCAAACCTTGGAATATAGCCAGATGGCTGAATAATTAAGATATTTGTTTTTTTTTTAATTTAAGTTCTTGCTTTTCTCTATAGAAAGGTATTAGAATTGCTGGAAAAACCGACTGTCGAACGGAGCCTCGGAAACCCATAATGTTATATACCATTCGACTCAGTTCGACGATATCGGAAATTGTGTGTATGTGTATGTGTGTTCACTTTTGGAAGCTATTTCCACCGCTCAATTTTCTCAGACATGGCTGAACCAATTTTAACAAACTTTAACAACAAACAAACTCATTTGAAAGCTACTGTCGGGCCATTGATCAAGTTCGAAGATCAAATGGCTGTTACTTTTTTTCCGGAGATATGATGGTATAAGTGACGTAACCGACAAAACGTGTTGTTTTTTTACCACGCAAGTTTCTCGGAGATGGTTGAACTAGGTCTCGTTCTAGGCCTGTTTGAAAGCTATTGTTAGGATATTGATCAAGTTCGAAGATCAAATGGCTGTGATTTTTGGTTCCGGAGATATGATGGTATAAGTGATGTAACTGACAAAACGCGATGTGTTTTTACACCGCAAGATTCTCGGAGTTGGCTCAACTGAATTCAACAAACTTAGGCTCGTTTGAAAGCTATTATCGAACCATTGATCAAGTTCGAAGACCAAATGGCTGTGACTTTTGGTTCCGGAGATATAATGATACAAGTGACGTAATCGACATATATATATATATATATATATATATATATATATATATATATATATATATATATATATATATATATATATATATATATATATATATATATATATATATATATATATATATGTATATATATATATATATATATATATATATATATATATATATATATATATATATATATATATATATATATATATATATATATATATATATATATATATATATATATATATATATATATATATATATATATATATATATATATATATATATATATATATATATATATATATATATATATATATATATATATATATATATATATATATATATATATATATATATATATATATATATATATATATATATATATATATATATATATATATATATATATATATATATATATATATATATATATATATATATATATATATATATATATATATATATATATATATATATATATATATAAGGGTGCCAAAATTTTGGGATCATCTCTATTTTCGTAAAGCTCTAGTGCTCAAAAGTTTAAGCACCTCGAAAAAAGCCCTCATGAAAAATTTGGGCTAAATCGGACATGCGTAAGGGGTGCTGCCCGGTGGTAAAGGTTTGACAAAAAAAAAATTTGTTTGATGCCGAAAGTCTCAAAACGGTATGAAACGTCGAGATTTAGTGTCATCTCAAAAAAATTTTTTTTGAAAAAATCAACTTTCTGGGACTTTGAAAACTTTTGATATGGTTTGATATTTTTTCGGGATGACACTTAATCTCGACGTTACATGCAATTCTAAGCCTTTTGGCATCAAACTTTTTTTTTCGATTTCGGAAATTTCATATACATCCCCCCCCACCTATGGCGATTTTTCAAGATCTATGAAAATTCCACTAAGTGGACTAAGAAGGGTTTTTGCCTTTCTCTATAGAAAGGTATTAGAATTGCTGGAAAAACCGACTTTCGAACGGAGCCTCGGAGACCCATAGTGTTATATACCATTCGACTCAGTTTGTCGAGATCGGAAAATGTCTGTGTGTGTGTGTGTATGTATGCGTGTGTGTGTGTGTATGTATGTGCACTTTTCGAAGATATTTGAACGCGCTCAATTTTCTCAGAGATGGCTGAACCGATTTGAACAAACTTGGGCTCGTTTGAAAGCTACTGGCGGGCCATTGATCAAGTTCGAAGATCAAATGGTTGTGACTTTTGGTTCCAGATATATGATGGTATAAGTGACGTAACCGACAAAACACGTTGATTTTTACCGCTCTTATATATATATATATATATATATATATATATATATATATATATATATATATATATATATATATATATATATATATATATATATATATATATATATATATATATATATATATATATATATATATATATATATATATATATATATATATATATATAAGGGTGCCAAAATTTTGGGATCACCTCTATTTTCGTTAAGTTCTAGTGCTCAAAAGTTTAAGCACCTCGAAAAAAGCCTTCATGCAAAATTTGACCTAAATCGGACATGCTTAAGGGGTGCTGCCCGGTGGTAAAGGTTTGACAATTTTCGATCTTGAAAAAGCACCATAGGGGGGAGTACATGAAATTTCCAAAATCGAAAATTTTTTTTGATGCCAAAACTCTTAAAACTGCATAAAACATCGAAATTTAGTGTCATCTCAAAAAAAATTTTTTTTGAAAAAATCAACTTTCTGGGACTTTGAAAAATTTTCGTATTTTTTCTAAGTCCCAAAAAGTCGATTTTTTCAAAAAAATTTTTTTTCGAGATGACACTAAATCTCGACGTTTCATGCAATTCTAAGCCTTTTGTCATCAAAATTTTTTTTTCGATTTCGAAAATTTCATGTACTCCCCCCTATGGTGATTTTTCAAGATATATGAAAATTTCACTAAGTGGACTAAGAAGGCTTTTTGCCTTTCTCTATAGAAAGGTATTAGAATTGCTGGAAAAAACCGACTTTCGAACGGAGCCTCGGAGACCCATAGTGTTATATACCATTCGACTCAGCTCGACGAGATCGGAAAATGTCTGTGTGTGTGTGTGTGTGTGTGTGTGTGTGTGTATGTGTGTATGTGTGTATGTGTGTGCACTTTTCGAAGATATTTGAACGCGCTCAATTTTCTCAGAGATGGCTCAACCGATTTTAACAAACTTGGGCTCGTTTGAAAGCTACTATCGGGGCATTGATCAAGTTCGAAGATAAAATGGCTGTGACTTTTGGTTCCGGAGATATGATTGTATAAGTGACGTAACCGACAAAAAGCGTTGTATTTGAACGCGCTCAATTTTCTCAGAGATGGCTGAACCGATTTGAACAAACTTGGACTCGTTTGAAAGCTACTGGCGGGCCATTGATCAAGTTCGAAGATCAAATGGTTGTGACTTTTGGTTCCGGAGATATGATTGTATAAGTGACGTAACCGACAAAAAGCGTTGTATTTGAACGCGCTCAATTTTCTCAGAGATGGCTGATCCGATTTTAACAAACTTGGGCTCGTTTGAAAGCTACTGTCGGGCCGTTGATCGAGTTCGAAGATCAAATGGTTGTGACTTTTGGTTCCAGATATATGATGGTATAAGTGACGTAACCGACAAAACACGTTGATTTTTACCGCTCTTGTATATATAAGGGTGCCAAAATTTTGGGATCAACTCTATTTTCGTAAAGTTCTAGTGCTCAAAAGTTTAAGCACCTCGAAAAAAGCCTTCATGCAAAATTTGACCTAAATCGGACATGCTTAAGGGGTGCTGCCCGGTGGTAAAGGTTTGACAATTATCGATCTTGAAAAAGCACCATAGGGGGGAGTACATGAAATTTCCAAAATCGAAAATTTTTTTTGATGCCAAAACTCTTAAAACTGCATAAAACATCGAAATTTAGTGTCATCTCAAAAAAAAATTTTTTTGAAAAAATCAACTTTCTGGGACTTAGAAAAATTTTCATATTTTTTCTAAGTCCCAAAAAGTCGATATTTTCAAAAAATTTTTTTTTCGAGATGACACTATATTTTGACGTTTCATGCAATTCTAAGCCGTTTGGCATCAAAAATTTTTTTTCGATTTCGAAAATTTCATGTACTCCCCCCTATGGTGATTTTTCAAGATATATGAAAATCCCACTAAGTGGACTAAGAAGGCTTTTTTTAGATTAGCATCACTGTTCTTATACAAATAGGCAACGCAAATGTCAAGCACTAGTTTGGAAAAATGATGCTGACTGTGTGACATAAACTCTGAAGCATGCTTTTGTGACCTACTCGAATCAATCTGAATCAATTGGTGTCAAAATTAGTATCCAAAATTATTTAATAAAAGTATGAAACATATTTTCATGAGACTGTTATGAAAGAAGAGAAAGGCATTATCGCACCACTAGGTGGATTAAGAAGGGTTTTTAGATTAGCATCACTGATTACAAATAGGCAACGCAAATGTCAAGCACTAATTTTGAAAAATGATGCTGACTGTGTGACATAAACACTGAAGCATGCTTTTGTGAACTACTCGAATCAATCTGAATCAATTAGTTTCGAAATTAGTATCCGAAATTATTTAATAAAATTATGAAATACATTTTCATGAGACTGTTATGAAAGAAGAGAAAGGCATTATCACACCACTAGGTGGATTAAGAAGGGTTTTTTAGATTAGCATCACTGTTCTCATACAAATAGGCAACGCAAATGTCAAGCACTAGTTTGGAATAAACACTGAAGCATGCTTTTGTGAACTACTCGAATCAATCTGAATCAATTGGTGTCAAAATTAGTATCCGAAATTATTTAATAAAAGTATGAAACATATTTTCATGAGACTGTTATGAAAGAAGAGAAAGGCATTATCACACCACTAGGTGGATTAAGAAGGGTTTTTAGATTAGCATCACTCTTCTCATATAAAGAGGCAACGTAAATGCCAAGCACTAGTTTAGAAAAATGATGCTGACTGTGTCACATGAACACTGAAGCATGCTTTTGTGAACTACTCGAATAAATCTGAATCAATTGGTGTCAAAATTAGTATCCGAAATTATTTAATAAAAGTATGATATATATTTTCATGAGACTGTTACGAAAGAAGAGAAAGACATTATCACACCACTAGGTGGATTAAGAAGGGTTTTTCAGATTAGCATTACTCTTCTAATATAAATAGGCAACGTAAATGCCAAGCGCTTGATTGGAAAAACGATATGTGACATAAACACTGAAGCATGCTTTTGTGAACCACTCGAATCAATCTGAATTAATTGGTGTCAAAAATGAGCCAATATTAGTGTCAGAAATTATTTCATAAAATGATGAAAAATTCATGAGACTGCTTCGAAGAAAGAGAAAGGCATTATCACAGGTGGATTAAGAAAGGTTTTTTATTTGGCTCTGCTTAACGCATTTTTTTACTGGATCTTGTAATTTTTTTCCTTGGAGGAGGGCACTTTCACTGTTATTTAGAGAATGAAGGTGGAGCAGTTGTTCGCTATTCACGCTCCCGTCCATTGGTTCTTCATCACTGTTATTGGCGGAACAATCGTTACTTATTTCACAGGCGTTGGGTATGTTGCTAACTGCAGCTGGTGTACTTAGTTCTATAGGGGATACTGATGGTTTCGTTGAGGAAGATGTTTCATCGTTGTTGGTGGCGGTCACAGGTGTACTGGGGTTGCTTAGGGTTGGTGTGAAGGATGCACCGTTGTCCTGTAGTTGTCTCCTTGTCCAGTTTATGACATGGCTTACCGTAGTGAACAGCTTTTTGGTAATATTGACATGTGGCCATCTGATTTGCCAAACAAGTGATTTGCACGGGATTCTATTATCCTTACCGAAAGTCACATAAGAAGGTATAGGCCTCTTCAAGCACATGCGTAACAAACATACGCCATTTAGAATACCTGGGAAAAAGTTCTTCCACTTTTCTTTTTCAATAGAGAGAATCTCTCCGTATTGGAACATAGATTCGCGAAAATAAGAATAGATGAGGCTTGAGGGAAGATCAAGCGCACGCACTTCTACAGCACTATCTTCCATATATACTGCGATGTTGTACTTAATGTTTTCGTGCTCTACATAGTGCACATTGTTATTGTCTTTTGCATGTTGAATTGTATCCAACTCTTTATAGAACTGGATGTAAACAACATCATTTGTCTTATTGCTTTGAAGTAAATGCACACGTTTAATGTCAAGATGCATTTGCTCCTTAAGTCAACTTTCAAGCTCTCGTATCGGCGAATCTCTAAATATAAGCGATTTTGTAGCTAACGTTTCAGTCCTACGTGTAGCATGCCAGAGGTAGGTTGTTGCTAGACAGCAAGACAAAAAGTGCCATAAAACGATTTGAAGCTTTAATTAGTATGGTCTGATCTTGTGCTATGCGAGTTCGGAAGAAATTAAGATTAATTTCTAATTTATTTAAGATTAACTCGATTAATAATGAGAAAAAGTTTATCGCTTCAACCGAAATCGCAGAATGGTAGAGAAACATTACGCATACAAAACTTGAACGCAAGCTTGGTGAAGAGAAGAATAAATATCGAAATCCGAATCGCAAGTGTGTACAAAGATATAATTACATACATTTAGAATATTGATGCAATTTCGTCGGCTATAAAACTAATACAAATCAAGACAAGCAATGTTCGGGGTTGGTTCCAAATCAAGATCAATCTAAGCAGACTCTCGTGCTAAAAAATGTGACGATTGATTGAACTGTTTGATTGTAGATCAGTAGAAATTTTGGTTGCCTTGTTCCACATCAATGGCTGCGAAAAACCCCATGGGTGAGAACAACCCCATATCATAGTAGTTTTTTTTTGTTGATTTTGGGTACCCCACGCTTCTTTTACGCAAACCATCAGAACAAATTTCCTCAAATGGCACGTGAGTGGAGAAATTTCGCTTGGTCTTCGTCACACAGAGGAGATGAACATTTCTGGTTGAAAGATATTTATTATTGGGCCATTGATCAAGTTCGAAGATCGAATGACTGTCACTTTCGGTTTCGGAGATATAAGGTATAAGTGCCATAACCGATAAAACGCGTTATTTTTTACAACTCAACTTTCTCGGAGATGGCTGAACCGACCTCAACAAGATTAGGTTGAAAGCTACTAATAAGACATTTGTCAAGTTCGAAGATCAAATGGCTGCCACTTTCGGTTTCGTAGATATAATGGCATAAGTGACGTAATCAACTAACTGGTGGTGGAAATTTGTATAATACTTACTGGTGAACTCATCTAGTTGGTAAATCTATTTATTTGGTGGAAATATAGTCCCCGGTTTCCGGTTTTTGAATGGCAGTGAAGAGAGGCATTGAAAACGGAACTCACTTTGAATTCTCAGCAACGGTTAAACCGATTTTCACAAATTTTGAATCAAATTAAAGCTCCCATTGTGATATTGTGATACTGTGTAATTTCATCCCGACTTCTGGCTACGAAATTATCTGACGATGAGTGTCATAACTTTCAAACCGTCATACAAAATTAACATGCAAGACCAGTACGCATCGGTACGTGTTGGTACGGAAGAAGAAAACACCATCGCCTTCGCTCCGTTCGCAGCGTTGCTACATTTAAATCTTTAGTTTCAGAAATCTGTAAATCTGTATCCGGAGATCAAAATTCTGTATTGAAATATATAAGAAATTTATATGAAAATAAGAAATTAAAACCCAACGAAATGAAAAAAGCATTCATTCGAATCTGAAAATAGCATCTACTTTTTGTTTAGAGGTAGCGTTTATTGTAATGCAGTTGAAAATCATTTCTTTTCGATATCTCCTATTATGACTAAGGCCGCCATCTTTTCATCTTATCAAGAGAAATTTTAGAGAACATACAGAACTAAGCTAAAATAATTGCAAGAAAAGTTAATGCAAATAAACCGTCATTAGCAGATGAGACCATTTGTAGTTTTTATGATCCTTGATATTATCTTTAATTTAATTTGTACTCATTTTTTAAGTATTATCACAAAATCATGATAGGTTAGGTTAAAACCGTGATAAAATAAATGATATAAAAAATGTATAAAAATATACTTCTTGGCTTTCTCATATAAAAGGTTATGCAATCACTTGAAAAATTGGCTAGTGAAAATTGGCCCGGCCAAGTGTTCTATACCACTCGATACAGTTTATCGAGCTGAATAATGGCTGTGTGTGCATGTATGTGTGTATTCATGTGTGAGAATGTGTCAAATAATGTCACTCGTCATGTCACAGTCACAAACATACATAAAATATAGGGTGAAGTTTGTTTAAAATTGCCCACCGTTATTTGTACGGACCTAATCTCATAAACTTTATAAATCCTGTTTACCCTGTAGTTCCGGAACCGAAAGTAGTATCCACAACAAATTAAGGAATTCCGTATGAAACTGTAAGACTTTATTTTTTTGAACCTATAAGTTTGTGAAAATCGATTTGGCCATCTCCAAGAAAAGTAAGTGAGATCCTTTTTGCAGTTTTTAATCACTATTTCCTATTCTTTCGAAACCGGATTCAGATGAACGGAATAGCCGAAGTTGGTTCGTTTGCTACCAACAAATATGACCTACAAATTGGAACAGTTTTGAACAGTTTTTCCACTTATCATGCTTTAGTTCCGGAACCGAGAGTCGGATCCAGATAAAATGTTCTACAAATTTTTAGGATATTATTAAGACCTTTCATTTGAATTTTAATTTGCGAAAATCGGTTGAGTTGTTCCAGACAACTCCGGAACCGGAATTCGGATCGGAATGAAAATCGGTTGAGTTATTCCAGAGATAATTGAACGTAAACTTTTTCTCAAATTTTCACAAATTACCATATAACTCCGGAACCGGAAGTCACATTCAAATGAATTTCAATAGCAGGCTATGAGACCATGAGACCTTTCATTTGAATCTTAGTTTGTGAAAATCGGTTCAGCCATCTCTGAGAAAAGTGAGTGCATAGTTTTGTTACATACATACACACATACACACACAGACATTTTCTCAGTTCGTCGAATGGTATATGACATTCGGCCCTCCGGGTCTCGGTTAAAAAGTTAATTTTCACAGTGATTGCATAGCCTTTCTATATGAGAAAGTCAAAAACCTGTTTTAATCCACCTAGTGGTGTAATGATGCCTTTCTCATATCAAACATATTATCATATAAAATGCTGTGGTATTCTTCAAAATAGTTTTCTTCAATTCTTGAAGGATTAACCAGAATCAGTTCAGTGGACCGTTTACTGATAATAACTACCGATCGGAGTAGTTTTTTGGCCGATTCAGAATTTTTACACTTTTTTACCGTATAATTCCGAAACCGGATGAAATTCTGGAATTTTGTGCACGACCACAGGACCTTCCATTAAAACTTAAGTTTTTGAAAATTGGTGAAACCATACCTGAAAAAAGTGAGTGAGATCCATTTGAGAAAACATAACCACTATTTCCTGTGCCTCCGGAATCGCAAACTGGGATTCGAACCAGGATAGCCGAAATCAGTTTGTGTGGCCGTCTACTAATAATGACTATCGAATGGAGTACTTTAGGGGCCAGCTCTGATTTTATTTCGATTTTTGTTTCGCCCCTCTAAGTGATGGTATGAAAGTTTTTACACATTTTACAGTTTGTTGAAATCGGTCAAGCCAAGAAATCTCTGAGAAAAGTCGGATACAGATGAAATTCAGAAGTTTCATGATGAACCATAAGACCATTCATTTGAATCTACATTTGTGAAAAGCGCCAGGAACGCTGGTGCATATATATAAATATATATTTCAAAAGTCTAACCCTTTCAAATAGCCTAGATGAATTTTGGAAGCCGTAAAGTGGCCTTTCGTGACAAAGTCTACATGACAAGGAAGTTTCATTCAAGTCTGAAAGGGTACTGCCAACATTTGTTCGAATTCGCCTATAGAAGTGGTACTTATGTCAATGCAAGCCTATATCTCACCATTCACTCACATCTTTCTAAATCAGGTCACGCGCAGCATTGATGATTCAGGTGCAACAGCTGGTTCCGAATGTTCCTTCTTTTTGCACACTCGTTTCCTATGGAGTACACTGCATGCCTAATGCGCTAGCAAGGGGATACACTCTGGTTATCCAAATGAAACAAAGTGAATATGCGACAAATGAATCGTATGAAATTCTTTGGTTGTTGGCTGGGGAACAAAGGTAAAATGGATTAATAAAACTAGATTTAAATTAATAAGAGTGGAAATAAAGATTCTGAACTAGTATTTGTGTGTGATGATCCTAACATTTCACATTATATATGGTACTCCATCGAACAAAATAACAATATTTTTCAAGAGAAGAAAATGGTACAATCGTTAATTCTTAAAAAAGACCCAACATTATCTTCGAAACAATAGTCACGTAAGCAAAGTTCAATAACAATAACGTTTTTGTTTTGAGAGAGATCGGCAACTCAACGAACCGGTACTTTTAGTTCCCCTGAGTGGTCATGATGATATCGATGTGCATTGGAAATATCGGCCAACGTTTTGCTGTTTTTCAAATTATTTTTTTATAATCCTTCAATCAGCCAGACTTGCAAGTGATAATGCCACTTTGAATACAATAGTTGTTTAGCGAATGAGTGTAAGGAATCCAATGACGATTTTAATAGCCAATAGCAACCCCAATGTAGGAAGAAGTGCCTCAAATAAAATTACCGCGGTCGAAAAGCTCCTCCTATATTTTGATCGCTGATGAATGAAGAAGATTTATCCTTGAATATTCCACACACACCTACTCTTCCATGGAATCAGTAGAATCGAGTACATTCAGAGAAATGCTAGAGATAAACGAAATTAATCGTGGAAACTCGAGTTTCCGGGTAATAAATTCGTTTTAGCCTTTCTCATATAGAAGGGCTATACAATCACTGTGAAAATAAGTCCCGGAAGGCCAAATGTCATATACTATTCGACTAAGCTCGATGAACTGAGCAAATGTCTGTGTGTGACGAATATTGTCACTCATTTTCTCGGACCGATTTTCACAAAATTAAATTCAAATGAAAGGTCCCATGGACCCGTATAAAGTTCCTGAATGGCATTTGAAACCAAAGAATATATTTGAAAATGGATCTCACTTACTTTTCGCAGCGATGGCTTGACCGATTCCCACCAACTTAGATTCAAATGAAAGGTCTCATGGTCTCATACAGAATTTCTGCATTTCATTTGAATCCGATTTCCGTTTCCGGAGTTGTAGGGAAAAACGCGTTGAATGTTGTCCACCGTCACTTAAAGCAGTGAAACATAAACCGTAAAAAAATTCTAGACTCAACTATCAGTAGGCAACTAAACAAAATCCATAAAGAGAATGACGGTGGACTCTTCTTCAGGTTACTAAGCAGTTTCTTGCTTGGCTCCACTCTAGCTGCTTTAATTCTGTCAGTAATCAAATGTCTTTTAACTCGAGCTCTAGATTTTCCTTTTAAACCATATATCACAATTTTTCTTACCGTTGCTTCTTATACATTAACCTGCTGAGGATTACGAGTTACTTTCATCTTAATGGATTGTATCAGCCCTGGTGTTCACGCAGATCGCTTCCGATCACTTCCAGGTTTTTTTCCGGAACTGTTGAGAGTACAGCTGACGCCTTGACACAAAATACAGTAGCACTTGAACATTTTACAAGAGCCATGATATCTGAAACTGACATCTGAAGTGAAGTGAAGTAATCTAAGGATGTCATCTTTGTCGTGCATTTTTCAAAAAAATTTCCTTGATAACAAAAATTCAAATATACCAATCTGTTTGTAAACAATAACTGACAATAAAAAAATAATTGCATTTTATTTCACATAGTTTTAATCATCATTTTTTATATTATGTAACTGAAGGTTGTAACTTTCGAAGATTATATAGCATTTCGAATGAAAATATTATTTTCCGTACTATTTTTTGCGCAACACCAAAGTAGCCATTTTCTCCTCGGTTTATTCTACACCTCTCTTGTGTTGCGGTTGCGGGTGCAAAACAGTCGTTTCTTTTGGCGATAATTTGGTAATCTTTATTCGTTGGTTGATTTTTTTCGCTTAGAAAATCGCTTTTTCTTGCTGATGCTGGAGCGGTCTGTATGTGTGTACTGGCAGAGGATTTTTCTTACTTATTTATGCTTGCGGAACCATTTTTTCGGTTTTACGTTTCTTCCGGTGCCGATTTCAAGGCAAACTATGGAAAAGTAGGTAAGCAGACAGGCAGGCAGGCGGACCGATTGCAATAATCGGTATAAAATATGCTTGGGTAAATAGAGCCAAGTATGGTAATGGTAACAGCTGGCAGGAATGTTCCGTTTTCTATTCCTTTGATAGGGGTTTCGGATGGTGATGTGTGGGCGACAGTGGTTTTCGCTGCGCTGGGCTCTTTTTCGTAGGATTTCGTAGTAAATTCTTGATTTCGAGGTCGTATGTGCTTGGGTTAACATTTTATCGACACCGGTTGCTTGTGAACGCTGGAAACTTTTTTCAGGATATATGATTTTTATTATTGTATTCTTATGATGGAAACTATTGTAGTAGATTGGATGCATTCACGATGTTCATGAACTACTAATAAAAAGAGAAATTTTTTTTCTATCTATACTTTTCTCTTTATTACAAAACAACTCGTAACGAAGGACTAACTAGATCATTATTTTTCCATTATAAACACATGCTGGGTTCCCTGCTGCTTTGTTGCCGCATTTCATCTGTTTAGTCTGAGACAAAGAAGAAATGAATCATTAATGATTTTTTTTTCTTTCTTCCATCCTACTACGGCCGATTGATAGAGCCTTTCTTTGGTATGCTTTCAAAGATATGTGTTCGTGTGTGCGTATGTCTGTTCAAGAAGGTAAAACATTGCGTTGAAATAATTCATCCCAGATCCCGAAATTCGGTTAGCTAGATGGACTCATAGTGGGTAGACAAAACTGAGAAGAAATTAATGTCCTTGCATGGAATCGTTTAATCGAGTGAGTGCCGTTTTCTAAGATTAAAGCCAGATGAAAATCCTCTCTGAAATATCAATGAAGTTCAGATTATTCCGGATTGCTGTGGTTAATCAATTTGTTGATAGGATTGTGATTCTGGCACACGTTCAATGCTAAATTAATTCGAAACATGGCATTCCTCGAAAAATCTAATTGGCTATTTTATGAGAACTAAAGACATACCAATAAAAACCTGTATTAATCCACCTAGTAGTGTAATGATGCCTTTTTCATACATATAATACTGTGGTATTCTTTACAAATGTTTCTTTTAGATTTTTGAAAGAAACCAAGGGATTGTTAGTGCATGAACTAGTATAACATAGAGAACGACATAGTTCGCTGATCGGTTAGGCCATCCATTAGAAAACGAAGTGGGTTCACTATTATATGTACTTCCAGCACCGGAATAACCGAGAACCGGAATAACCGAAGTCGATTCGTACGGCTACTAACTAAGATGACATACAAACTCTACTAGTTTTTAAACAAATTTTGAAGATTTTAAACGACATTGCCATCGTACTCTAAACGACGATTTAAATTTTTGTTGTATGCGAAAATATGCAGTGATTTTTGGTAGGACCATAAGACGTAACCTTTCATTTAACCCTAAGATTGGAAATATCGGTTCTTCAAACTCTGAGAAAAGTGAGTGAAATCCAATTTTGAGCATATGACTATCTTCTCTTGTCTAAAAATTTTTTTAGGGTATTTTATTCTGCCAGTTTAAGTGACGGTGTACAATATTTAAAACACTTCTGTTCCAACGCATAACATTATTAGGGAGTCTTATCCAAATAATAGTTCCATTGATAGCCCGGTTTCAATGGTGGAATTTTCCATAGCACTCATGTCTTGTAACAATAACGCTCCTGGGAATTAAATTCAACTTGGTGAAGAATCTGCCCGACCTTGCGAAAAGACGTTTGTTGGAATTGTTAAACAAGTTTCTTGAGCAAAATATTGTCACACCTGACTGGATGCAAGTGAAAGTTATCGTCATTCAAAAGCCGGGGAAACCAGCTTCCAATCACAATTCATATAGACCCATTGAAATGTTGTCCTGCATCAGAAAATTGTTCGAAAAAATTATTCTACGACACTTGGGTCGAGACGAACGGTTGGTTGTCAGATACTCAGCTTTATTTCCGTAGAAATAAAGGGACGAATGATTGCCTTGCATCATTTTCGTCTGACATCCAACTTGCCTTCGCTCATAAACAACAAATGGCATCAGTATTTGTAGACATTAAAGGAGCATTTGATTCAGTTTCCATTGATGTTCTTTCAGACAAGCTCCATCACCATGGACTTCCAGCGAATATAAATAATTATTTGCACAACCATTTGTCAGAGAAATACATGTATTTTTCACATGGCGATTTGGCAACATTCAGAATTAGCTACATGGGTCTCCCGCAAGGGAGCTGCTCTATAATTTTTACGTGAATGACATTGACAGCTGTCTAGTAACCATGTACACTACGACAATTGGCAGATGATGGCGTGGTTTTAGTTACTGGACCCAAAGCTATTGATCTGCAAAAAACATTGCAAGATACCTCAGATAACTTGTCTGTTTGGGCTGTTCATCTGGGTATCGAATTCTCTACGGAGAAAACAGAGCTGGTTATCTTTTCAAGAAAGTATGATCCCGCGCAACATCATCTTCATATGATGGGAAGAATTTTTCGCGCAGGTTTTGATTTTCAAATACCTCGGGGTGTGGTTTGATTCCAAATGCACGTTGGGAGGACACATTAGGTATCTGATAACAAAATGCCAACAAAGAGTAAGTTTTCTTCAAACAATAACAGGATCTTGGTGGTGTGCTCATCCGGAAAATCTAATAAAATTGTATCAGACAACGATACTTTCAGTGATGGAATATGGATGCGTTTGCTTTCGTTCCGCTGCAAACTCCCATATTATCAAACTGGAGCGAATTCAGTATCGTTGTTTGCGAATTGCTTTAGGCTGCATGCATATAATGAGTCTGAAAGTTCTGGTGGGAGTTGATTTTCAATCTCAAACAAGATTCATGACATTATATTTTAACCATATGTCACAGGAAATCGACTCTTCAAGATATCTTACTATCCGTGACAGCCTCCTGAATGTCCCTGACTCAACTTTATTTTTCGACACATCCATGAAGCGCGAAGTTCGTAGAACCCCGGAACAGCTACGCTCGATGGAAATCCCAAAAATATTTACAAGTAAGTTCAGGCATATTGACTCTGAAAAAATATTTTACACGGACGGATCACGAATTGAAGAGACTACTGGGCTTGGTATATTCAACAATAATGTTTCGGCTTCATTTAGGCTTCCAGATCCTGCATCTGTTTATATAGCAGAGTTAGCAGCAGTTCATTACAGTTTAAGTGTAATCGTCACATTATCTCCAAACCATTATTTTCTCTTCACAGATAGTCTGAATGCAATTGAAGCCATTCGCTTAAACGCTGCTGGCAAAAATGAACCGTTTTTCTTGGCCAAAATAAAACAGTGCCTGAACGTCATATTGAATAATAATTATCAAATCACAATAGTTTGGGTTCCGGCTCATTGCTCCATTCCAGGCAATGAAAGAGCCGATATTTTAGTCAAACGTGCTGCTATTGAGGGTGAAATTTATGAGAGACCGATTGCTTTCAACGAATTCTATAGCGCGTCCCGCCAAAGAACAATTGCCAGCTGTGTAGGGACTTCATTCGTGTGATGTTCAGACTCATGTCCAATCACTACACGTTAGATTCACATCTCCTTTGAATTGGACTTTCCGAGACTAATCATTGTGCTTGTGGCGAAGGTTATCACGATATTGATAATGTCGTTTGGACATGCGTGGAGTATCGTCCTTTGTAATCGCATCACTTAAGAACGGATGGACGGATTTACATGATTCTTTTTTTGTTTGATCAGTTTCTATCCCTACCGGGTTCGTACATCAAAAAAGTTAGAAAAATTCACCGGAATAGTGGAAAAAATTTATACAATTGTTTTGTATGGACAAAGGACTTTTCCGTTGAAAAAGTCGTCTATGCTTGCTAGATCATCGATAGGTGTTTGAATACTAGATACTAGATTGTTGACAAAATCGTTGGGCGCGCAACGTGTTGTTTTGTGTGGAAATTTCACATGCATGCTTGATGCATGTGATTCTTGGGTATTAAAATTATTGCCTACTAAATGACTGGCGTAATGCATATGACTTCTAGAAATACTGCTGTAGGCAGGAGAAAAAGTTCTGGTATCGTTCACCAGTTGATGATTTGTGTGTAATGAAGTCTGATGAATAATATTGGTCATTGTTAATCAATAAAATGATTGAGCTGTAGAAGCGCTAAAGTGAAACTAACAGATTTTCCTTGCATTTTGCTTTCGAATGATTTAGATTTTACGAAGCGCACACGAGAGGTGGCAATTAGATATCAATATTCAAGATGGATGAAGACTATTTCATGTTCTGAAAAAAATGTTCCAATTGGTAAGATCAATATCTACTTAAAATGTGTGCGTCGTCTCTCCAAGCCACTAAAAGTTCCTTAGTACCTAAAAATATCCACTTTACTAGAGCTCTAAAGAACGCGTGGCACTTTTTGGCAACTTGAACGTACAGAACAAGATTTGCGAAAACTTTCTCGATGCTTAAAAGCTGTACAAGGAACTGCTTCAAAGTTTGTTCTGTTGCGTCGGGTAAACATTCAAGTATGGGTAATTCTTTAAAAACGGCCTGTTCAGTTTGCTATGTATGCAGCTTAAGCCAAATCTTTTTTTACAAACTTTTGATTACTTGGGCTAAATACTAATTGTAAATATACTTTATCAAATGAAAAACTCTAGAGGAGAAACACTTCAACATTGTGTAAAGTTTATCAATACATGCTGGTTCAGAAGCTTTTTCATCGATTACCGGTAGCAAGAATCACACTTGGAAGAGAAAACGTGGCACCTTATATCCTTTATGTCGAAGCCATTAGCCATTTTCACATTAATTTTTGGTGATATTGCTTTTTTGAACTAAAGCGAATGAGTGTCGAATTCCATTAATAATAGGTTAAGTAATCAGAAAAATAATGGAGATAAACATTAACTACTTAGTCGTTTGACAATTCTGCTGTCTTTTTGGGAGAGACGAAGTTCGACGGGTCAGCTAGTAAATAATAATAAATTATGTTTGACTGTTTTCTCTTCCATTAATTTAACCAACAGCCAGCTATCTTATATTACATAAAAGTGATGAACAGATACAAACAAACTTGAAATAGTTATAAGATCATGTACTAAATTATGTATTTTATTTAATGTAATTTATAATAGCAAATCGCTTGATAACAACAGTGTTTGTATTAACTAATGAATACCAAAATACTAATATGATATTCGAAATGTATTAGGTTTAAAGTACTATTACTATTTATTGGTTTTATTTTCATCACCTTCCTCTTCTTATTCTGCTTATGTTTCCGAGAATTAATGAATGTTTCTCTAATGGACTCATCTGAAGCACTCTATTTATTAAACAACAATGTTTTTGCCTGATGGAGACTGCAAGCTACCCGATTATTATCAATCATCCTAATCGCGGAAAAAAGCTCGTTTCAAGAAGGACACGCTCACACGTGTATAGTCAATCACTTAGACTGATCAGACGAATATTATCTCTGATGTTGGTTGGCTGCTGCCTATGGCGTGGAAAGATTCCCTTCAAGCTGCTCAAAGCCGAAGACACCGCCTGTCCTGCCACTGAGAGTTGTTTGTCACATGCTATCGCTGAAATTACCGTACTATACATTCTGCTCATGAATACATGCTCACACACACCCTACTTAACACTGGGAGATGAGACGATACGCGCATCCGATACAGCTGATTGGAAATGTATCAATTACTTTCGGTACTCAATCTTCCTAATCATTGGCTATACATTCCTGATTGGAATGGGGCTCCGTGCAGTGGATATCGAAAATACCTAGAAGGTGGACTTATCGAGAATTTGTTACAATGGTGCGGGCTTACAAATAAAACACACCTTTCTACCCGTTCGAGCAAATTTGCAATCTCGCTTCTGTTTCGATGTATTTATGGGAATGAATCGAAGAAATTGCAGCAGCACTGGCTAAATGGCTGCTTCATTTCTGTATATTTTTGACTTTTGAAAACTTTATTAATACATACATTTGAGCTCTAATCGAATTTTCAAAAAAACATGAGAACAACAGTATTCTTGTTCTGTATATTCAATATACGTTTTACTCATTCTTGCTTCAAACCATCGAAAATGTGTTCGACAGTCAATGAGAAACTCTCCTGTAGTATTAGATAATCATAAAAACTACAAGGATCAGCCCCACGGGGTTGTTCGAGCCGTTGATGTGGAACAAGGCAACCAAAATTTCCAATGATTGACATTTTCAATTAATCGTCACACTTTTGAATCCGCAAATGCACAAGAGTCTGCTTAGATTGATCCTTATTAGGAATCAACACCGAACACGCGAACCCAGAATATAGACTCTATTTATCGTGATTTGTATTTTTTTCGTAGCCGACGAAATTACATCAACAACCCAAATGTATACAATTAAATGTTTGTACATGCTTGCGATACGGATATCGATATTTAAGCTTCTCTTCACCAAGCTTGTGTTCAAGTTTTGTATGCAAGCAGTAATTTTTATAGCGTTTCTCAATCATTACTACCATTTTGCGATTTCGGTTGAAGCTATAAAATATTTCTCATTATCAATTGAGTTCATCTTATATAAATTAGAAATTAGTCTTATGCACTCAAATTTTACCCTGGGGTAGTTGTCAATTTCTCAGGCAAAACGACATAACATGGGATTTTATCCAATCTTGCATGACACAAGATCAGAGCATACCAATAAAAGCTTCAAATCGTTTATGGCACTTTTTATCTTGCTGTGTAGCTACAACCTGCCTCTAGCAAGCTACGCATAAGACTGAAACGTTAGCTTTTTTTTTTTTTTTTTGCATAAATATCTGTTTATTAATCTTATTTTTGTGTATTATATCAACATTTTACAGTACAAGTGTTTTGACCCTTTGGCCTTTCATCTTTGTTGTTCATACGATTCGTTATTAATATTAGGTGTTTTAGTTACTCTTGTTTTACATACTAATGTTTAATCATAATATTTATTTTAATTATTTATAAAATGTCTACCTACTTATAACTATCCCTAACCTAATACGTACAAATTTTGAATTATTTGTATTTCAGAGATTGAGCACCTCTCTTCAAATTTCGTGCAGTATTGTTCGAATTTTTGTTCTAGTATATCCAGTGAGGCAATCTCATGTACTTCACTAGTCCTTGTCCAAGGGGGTAGATTTAGAATCATCTTTAAGATCTTACTTTGAATGCGTTGAAGCCTAAGTTTGTGTGTTCGTGCACAACCCCGCCAAACAGGGACTGCGTATTCAATTGCGGGGTAGATGATTTGTTTATAGACAGCCATCTGATTCTTCAGGCACAGTTTAGATGTTCTACAAATCAGCGGATACAGAGACCTAATGAGTATGCTGCATTTTTGAACGATTTTGTCAACATGTGACCTGAATATCAGATGTCTGTCAAAGGTGAGTCCTAGATAGATAACTTCATCGGACCATTGAATGACCTCATCACCGAATCGTATTCTGCATTCGTCTGATGGAACAAGTTTTGGAGATCTTGAATGTGGAAACAAGATGACCTGAGTTTTTGCTGCATTGATCACAATTTTCCAGCTTGTAAAATATTCCGTTAAAGCGTCCAGACCTGTCTGTAGTTTATTTTTCAGAGCATTAATGACACGACCTTTGTAAAGAATGGCAGTATCATCAGCAAATTGTGACAGAACACCACCACCTGGAAGAGGTGGGATGTCTGATGTGAAAATGTTGTATAGAATGGGACCTAGGATACTTCCCTGGGGTACACCAGCAGGAATAGTAAATCTTTCTGAAAGTGCATTATTCAGAGAAACCTGGAATGCTCTATCTGCAAGATAATTTTTGATAATTTTAATAAGATACATGGGAAAATTATACCGATGCAGTTTGAACACCAGTCCATCGTGCCACACATTATCGAATGCCTTTTCAATATCCAATATTGCCATGGCAGTCGTTTTGGACACTGATTTGTTTTGCTGCATGACGTTGTTAACCCTTGTGAGTTGGTGGATGGTGGATCTTCCTTTCCGGAACCCAAACTGTTCTTCCAGAAATATGTCCTGTTCATCTGCGAAAGCAAGAATTCGCCTTTGTATTGACTTTTCAAACAGCTTGGATAGGGCAGAGAGTAAGCTGATGGGCCGATAGCTCTTGGAAAAGGAAGGATCTTTCCCCGGTTTCAAGACTGGGATAACTTTAGCTAACTTCCACATTGAAGGGAAGTAACCAAGCTCCCAGCACCTGTTAAAAATTTTAGCTAAGAAGACAAATGAGCGAATACTCAAATGTTTCAGCTCAATGTTGAATGTGTTGTCGAAACCGGGGGCCTTCATATTTTTGGATTTTTTCACAAAAGCCATCAGCTCATTCGCAGTGACTCTACTTTCCTCAGGAACCAAGCTGTCTGATTGGTCAACCTCAGCTACGCTATCAGCAACGGCTCTTTCATATGGACTAACAATGTTAAGTCCTAAATTGTGAGAACACACAAACTGCTGGCCTAGCGCATTTGCCTTCTCTACTGGTGTGATTAAAGGTATTCCTCCAGCTGCGTCCTGGGGTGACATCAGAGGAGGAATAGGCTTCGGCTTTTTCTTAAGCACCTTCGTTAAGGACCAGAAGGGCTTTGAATGTGGGAGAATTTCTCGAAGCTTTTGCTGGAAGTTCCTGTTGCGAAGCTCAGATATCCGTTCCTGGATTATCCTAGTTAAGTTGTTATAAGTAGTCTTCCTATCTAGGATGCCAGTTCGTTGATACTGCCTCCGGTAGATATTCCGAAGTCGGATGAGTTTCTTGGTGACACTGTCGATTTGAAGAGAGGAACTCGGCATATGTTGTACTGGAACTGTCCTATCACGAGCGACTGTGATTGAATGCTGGAAGGAAGATAGGGATGCATCGATTTCCATCGGGGAATCAAGTGGCAAATCGATATTAATAAGTTGGTCGGCGATATGTTGAAATTGGACCCAATCGGTGCGATAATAGTTCCTTCGAGGTTGAATAGGCACTGTTTCTGGTGAAGATCCCAACGTCAATATTACTGGAAAGTGGTCAGAAGAGAGCTCGTAGAAGACAACCGGAGAGCTGTCTATTGCGATGTTGCTGATGAATATATCCAAAATGGAATGAACTCCCGATCTGGAAAGTCGCGTTGGTTGATCCGGAGCGAAGATGTTGTATTGTCCAGCTTCGTAATCTTCGGCAAGTACGAATCCGTTTCGATTCTGTCTTCTGTTTCCCCACAGCTCATGCCGTGCGTTCAGGTCCCCAGCAATGATGAATTTGTTCTGTCGTCGAGTGAGCATAGCCAGATCTCGCTTCAATGATGCACACGTACCATCTCGAAGATTTGTTTGTTTGGGGCAGTACGCTGCAATGATGATGATGGGTCCCATCGTCGTTGTAATCTCAATTCCGATGGCTTCTATGAGTTGCAATTTAAAGGCTGACAGAAGCCTGTGCTGAATGGATCGTTTAATGGCAATGGCAACTCCCCCTCCTCTGGTAGTTGTCCTGTCGAGCCTGTGAATCCTGTAATTGGAAATAAAAATAGAAATTTCAGGTTTAAGATGAGTTTCAGTTAAAATAGCAATATCGGCATTCTTCTCTTGAAGAAAGTCGGACAATTCAGCAGTTTTGCTCCTGAGTGAGCAAGCATTCCAATTTACTATAATCAACTCATTATATTGCATATTCGATGATGAATTTGCCTAAGGCGTTGATTTGATCTAACCGCGTTCTGCAGTTTCGTAGTTTTGTTGTCATTGTTTCAAAAATGACGATCAGTTGTTCAGCAGAGAATAAATCACCAGAGTCATCCTTTGCTTGTGGTTGATTATTGCCCCATCCAGGAGGGATTCTAGAGGAAGATTCTTTTTGAGATCCAGCGGCTGAAGTCTTTGGATTGCTGCGAGGAAGTGGCGGCAAATTCGGAATATCCCTCTTCGGTGGGAGCCGTGGGAAATTAATTTCATCCTTCTGTGGAACATTTTTGCGCGTTGATTGTTTACGGGATGCCTGTTGTCGAATTTTTGTGAACTCAGCACGTTTGGGACACGATTTGCTAGTAGATGGATGGTCGCCATCACAGTTCACACATTTTACAGCGATGTCATCTAGTAGGCAATCGTTGGTATTGTGTGGTTCGGCACATTTCCCGCACCGACTTTTCATGTGGCAATTCCTCGCTCCATGGCCGTAGTTCAAACAGTTCGTGCACTGTGTGACATCCCGATGTACCGGTTTATACTTTTGCCATTCGATGATTATGTGAAATAACGATTTAATCGTTTTCAGTTGACTCATGGTGATGGAGCCCTTCTCCAGATGAATCAGGTACAGTTGATCTCTAAACTTTTTATCCGTATTATGTCGCTTCATTTTGAACACCATCAAAGGCTTTAGTCCAGCCTCCGACAGTGCCTGCTTTAGTTCGGCTTCCATCATGTCGGGTAGTCCTCGAAGTACAACCTTCATAGGTTTGTTGGCGGCAATATCGTGTGTGAAGTATTCCGCTTTTGTCTGCTTCAGACAACATTCCACTCCTTTGTAGTGGTTCAAAGCCGGAACAGTTATTTTGTAGCCTTCAGTACATAAACGGATTGTTGCCTGTAGTCCTTTGCTGATCAGTGTGTTGAAATCCGAGCGTAGAGTTGGTGGGAAGCCCTTCAGGTAGAAAGGCGGCATTTTTTCCTTCTTCTGCAGTTCCTCTTCGACATCTACTGGCAGATCATCATATTGGTTTTTACTCAGCAAACGGTCGTTTACCTGTACATCACTTGGCTTCAGACGCTTAGCATCCTTTGGATCCTTCTCGGATCTATGGCGGTTTTTACCCATAGCTTGGGTAGGTAGACAACTGCGAATAAAAATAAAACAAAATCGAAATTAGTCGTAGTAGGTTATTCGTCTATCCACATCGAGTGTTAGATGACGAATTGAAACGTTAGCTATAATTTCGCTTCTATTTGTAGAATCGCGTGCTTCCAACAGCTTTGCTTTTGCTTCGATTGACCAATCAGAGCGCTGCTTTCCCTTTGATATATCACTTACTCCTTCAAAACCGTCGACTATGGCAGGGAAATCCGGTATGCCGGAGATTTTTTGCAGTCAAAATAGGACACTGCTAACTATTAATCAACATTTCAATGATATAAAATTAAAAATACATGGCTATGAACATTCAAATCAATACATAGAAATATTTCCAATCAAATGGTGACATAATATTAATAATTGATACAAAATTGACTGAGCTGTAATTGTTCAAAACCTGCCCACATTTCTACGTGTATTTTGCTTGAGTTTCTAGTTTGCACCGCTATATAGAAAACAAAAATGTGTTCCACATTAAAAAAAATAAAGTCCATGTAAACTTTGAACAAGGGGGGTTTTGTTCAAAGTTTACATGGATTTTATTTTTTTTAATGTGGAACACATTTTTGTTTTCTATATAGCGGTGCAAACTAGAAACTCAAGAAAAATACACGTAGAAATGTCCCCCTTCCTCGACTAACGTAGACTTTTATGAAATTTAATTTGGAAACCATTACTAAGCCTGTTCATGAATTTGTTCTGTACTTTGTTGATGGAATTTACAAACTTTTAACTCATGGCTTTATATACAGCGAACAGTCATCGTTTCTAAGGAATAAAACAGATTCATGGAAATAAAACGGATTGTTAGCTTTATTATCTTATCAGAAGTAACGACTCACGATACAATTGCAGTTCAGTTATTCATCTAAAAAATTGTTTTCTGAAACAATTGAAAAACTTTTCAAAAATTTATTTTATGTCTGATACAGTAGCAGCAATATATGAAAATAAAAAAAAACTGCAAGCTTGGAGGTTAAAATCTACGAAAGTCTACGTGGAGGACAGGAAAGGAGGTCGTTAAAAAGTTTCAAATTTTGGTCTGCGTGGTTTATGAACAGTCACTTGAAAGAAAAGGTAAAAAAAGTTTGTCCCTTTTCGAAAGACAATCTGGATCATTTTTGGAAAAACAAATTATGAAAAGTGGTTTTTGGCGACAAAGTCTACATGTTAAGCAAGTTTCATTAAAATCTGAGAGAGTGCTGCCAACATTTGTTCGAGTAAGCGCGAAATTCGTCATAATTAACTTTTTTCAGGTTATAACTATATGAAGAAAGTTCAGGTAAAAATATATCCCTACCCTTTTTAAAAATCAATCTTCAATAGAATTTGTCTCTTCATCCGAACAAAAATAACGGTTTACTAAACTATTGATGTGTGTAAAATTTAATCCAAATCAAAGTTTGGGAAGTGACTCGTTACCCATTTCTGAAATCGCTCCTTAATGTCAGTACTATCATTTTACTAGTCTCGCAACTGTTCTGTAAACTAAAAATCGGACCTTTTGGGATAGGAATTAAAGGACCGCCTTTTGCTAAAAACACCAACCATGTTACTTCATCGCACACTACCAAAATGGAGGAGTTGTTAGTATTGTACTGTGTTATTCATGTTACAAGTTTTCGTAACATTGTTCCTAATGGTGTTTTTCATTACATCGAACGTATCAATTCAAAGAAATGATACAGGATAATGGAACATTCTTAGAATTGTTTGTTCGCTGAACTAATTATCATTAGAACTCGGATTACACTCTTACAAATCAACTTATGCAGTTTCGCAGAAGCACTCAGCACCATTTCTAAAATTTCCCATAAAAACATCTCAGCATCACGAGTGAATTGCTTTCGTCCAGATAACGAATCGCTCAAAGCAAGTTTCGTATGCTATTTCCGCTCCGAAAAACGCAGGCTGCATGTTCTATCAAGGGTGCAAATCTCGCTTCCACAACATCACTTCGATGCTGCCGGTTGTGCAAATTTTTGTGCTGCAGCAATTTCGAACAAATAATTAAAAATTCAACAGCCGTCAGCTTTGACGAACGTGCGCGCGATCGGTGCCCAGTGATAGGGGCCCGGTTTTTGGTTCGCCAACCATTCGTCTGCTCGAACTGTTGGTTCTGTTCTGTACATGCAGAGTGTTCTTCTTCTTCATCATCTATTGCCACTGATGATGCGGCTGCTGATATCAGCTCTAGCGATGCGTTCGGTGCCGTTTTGAAACGTCAGCAGCAACAGCACAAATTTGATTGTGTGTGCACAATTTCAAGGTTGAATATTTTGCACGCACGGGAAGAGTATTGGCTAAAGCTAAACGGTCCCGGGCGACAAACAACACACACACGCTGTCTAACAGCTGTGTACTACTATTGCTCCGAAGGTTCCTAGCAGAGTACGTGCTCATTATTTAACCCCCTTTTCTTCTACCAAGGTTAACGGAAAGAAGGGAATTAAGGATACACATACTGTTTATGCGGGGTGTTCTCCTGCTGCCGAAGGCGTCCGTTCTGCAAGCTCGATTTCGATGGATATTTAGAATTATTATTTGTATTCCCGTTTGGTATGTGCAGCATACCGCACTGGGGTCGATCGATGATGATGTGTAGGTAATTGAGCACAGTGCAACAGCACAGTGATTGGACAGTGGGTTAATTTCATGGTTGGCGCATGAATAACAAAACGTTTCGAAACAACCATCTCCAAGTTTAATTTCAGATTTAAGTTCAGAACTATCGAATTGAATTTGTTTACGTGCTCGAAAAATATTCCAAATATTCGATTTTTTGATTTCATAATCTGCACTTATTGAGTCATTAATCAAAGCTACTCATATTGATGAGGTACTCCATTTTTGTCATGAAGATATTTACATTCTACGTATATTGTGATACAAGTGAAGAAAATGGTGCAAATGCGCAGGCATTCAATTTAGCCGAAGAATGGACCTTTGGCACGACACGGTAACCACTATCCGAATACAATCAACTTACGTATTCACTTTTTGCCATCGAGGGTTCCGTTTTTCCATGAATGAAATGAATGTTGGAAGAAGGACGGAATTTTGAGCATTTTTACTATTATTAATGTGTACATATGGCGTGTAAGTTATGCAATGCCGATCGGTTTAATAATACACGTGCATGTCCTTTGAGTTCGTTGCTATGCGCGACCGGGGGTAGCTTTTGTTTGAGCAGAGCTAACTGTCGTTCATTCTACCAGTTGGTTACGTAAACCGGGCACTAATTCGTGCTCCGATCTGAGCAAAGCGGAAATAACGGAACGACGGGAGGCCGAAAGGTGCATGTATGCAGTAGCATGAATTCAATGTAAAGTGGGAAGCAATCCTTTGTCCGGTTCACAGGTCCTGGTGGCAGTTCTAAAGCATACACAGATACACACATCTGTCGAACAGCTGAACTAACTTGTGACTTACTATGTAATGGTAGGTTCGTGTTTCTGAAACATTTTAATCAGTGGCCTTCCACTGACCGCCCAACCATCCACTAGCGTATCAACCGCTCCGTGATAGACACCGGTCAGTTCATATATGATTATTTGAATTAAAAGAGCTAACGCCCTCTGGTCATGCTACACCACTTTGATTGATGATTATATTTTGTGGAAAATTCTTCGGTTCCAGCAATCCGATTCTATTAGTAAACGGTTTGTAAACGGAAGAATTTCACATTACCCCAAAAAGGAACCGGACGAAAAATTACCCCAAAAAGGAACGAAAACCCACTGAATTCATACGAAGTAATTGTTGGCAACAACATGAAAGTTCAGAAGCTAAGTTATAAGCTAGTCATACAGAAACTAGATCTAATGCATCCTAGATTTCTGAAAGCCTGAAAACATGAAATAAATTTTATTATCAGTTTATAACTAGATACAGATTGGGAAATATATGATATGAAAATCTGAACATATGAAAATATGAAAAGATATGATGAATGAGTACATTTTGTTATATCTGCGCAGCGGCGTACCGAGGAAATTTGGCGCCGGGATTCAAATCAGAGATTTACCGCCCCCATCGTTGGTTTAGTGAGCAAAAAAAAATCGAAACTAAACTCCATCTCCGGAAAGATGACTTGGGCGAGCAAAATAAATAATCCCAAGGATTAGTTTTCCGCCCCCTTTAAAAAGGTTGTAAAAAAATTAAATTCTGTCAAATTATAATATTCACTTTTAAATTGATGAGACCATGTTCTAATTATTGACGCATAAGCCGGGGTAAAATAAATGATATAAAATTATTTATTGACGCATGTTTACAATAAGTTTCTACTTGCAAGTTGCAACTGATGAGCTTCATCTGCTTTTTGCATTTCTCTATAGAAATGTACTAGAATTTCTGGAAACCCCGACTTTCGAACAGAACCTCGGATTCCCCTGGTATTGTACACAATTCGATTCATCTCAATGAGATCGAAAAAAGTCAGTGTTTTTATGTATGTAAGTGCACTTTTCAAGATTTTTTCTTCCACTCAGTTTTATCATAGATAGTTGAACCGATTTTAACAAGCTTACGATCGTTCGAAAACTACGTTTAACTTCATTCCGAAGATATACTAATATAATAGAATTGCTGAGGAAACCGACTTTTGATCGGAGCTTCGGAGGCCTATAGTGCTATAAACTATGAATCAGCTCGACGAGATCGAAAAATTTATGTGTGTGAGCATGTGTAAGTATGTAGTCCTTCTCGCATTGTTTTTATACGCTCACTTTTCTCGGAGATGATGATGAAAATTTGATGTTATACCGTTGCATTTATTGACATCAAATACAAAAAAGGAGGAAATACGGTTGACTGTTGCTATTTCGAAACGCTTGCATTAGTTTTGACGCAACGTAGCTGATTTATATCGAAATGACGACAAATCACAAAAAAAAATAATTTTTATTAGTTATAATTCGCGATAAAAATTAATAATTTTTTTCAATTATGAGAAAACCGCAAAGTCGTAAATAAAATCTCATATATTCTTACTATGATATTCATCCGAGTAATTTTAAGGTTGATCGTAAAACAGGATGTGAAACTATTTTGAATTTTGAATTATTTCGAAATAGATTTAACGCATTTTGCTTTATAAACCTTGGCTGCAATATGATCTTATAATGGTTTTCGGAAGGGTTTTGTGGAATTTACAGTTTCAATGCGAGATTTGTGATGTAACACTCAGCAGAACTACAGGTATTTACTGAAATTGAAAATGTTACTTGAGATAAGCTTACAGAAAAATAAAAAATAATGTATGTTCGTTTTCATGGTGTTTGTTAAAACATTGGCGGGAGAGACTATTTTTGAGTTCGCCTCGGGCACCAGACATGCTCATTACCGCTCTGCTCCTTTGTAGATATCGTATAAGTGACGCAACCGACAAATAGCACTATTTTCTGTATGCACAATTTTATCAGATTTAACAAGGTGGATTAAGAATACACCTTTTCTTACGGCGTAAAAATGCGTCGCACATCCCATCTGCTTTTAACGAAACTCGACTTATTTACTTAGGTATGTAGCTTTGTTGTTGTTATTATGAGAGAATGTGACTAGTGAGTTTTTGTAGGTTTATATCCACAAAAAAAAATGAACTGTATGTTAAATAACTTTCATCAATCCGTGAAAATCCACATTCAGATGAGATTACGAAAATTATTATGATATCGAAAGAAATTTGTTTTTGAAAAAAAATTGACTCTCTAGGACTAAGAACATTATTGAATTGTGACGAGATCGAAAAATTCTTTAAAAAGTCTCCGAAAAGTTGATCCAGATCCGACTTCTGGTTCCGGTATTACAGTGGGACTAGCGAAAATTTTCAATTTCATGAGTATTCTAACGAGGTGCACATTTTTATGAAACTAACTGCTAAATTCATCTAGTTGGCAGATCTTGTAAGTTAGTGAATATAAAAACGGAACTCACTTCGATTCCTCAGCAACGGTTGAACCGATTTTCATGAATCATGATTCAAATTAAAGCTCTCATTGTCTTTAAATATACTATGCAATTTCTTCCAGATCCAACTTCTGTTTTCGAAATTATTGGGCGATGAGTGTCAAAATATTTAAATTCAAATCAATCATAATAACGATGCAACACTGGTACGTGTGGCTTTGCCCCGTTCACAGCGTGCTTTGTACGAATTCGTATAGCGTGCAGGGTTAACACATTTAAATCTATATTTTTCAGATGAAAATAAATCTAAATTTGTAAATATTTTATTCAATTTGTACCTACTTGTTAGTATTATCACAAAATCATGATAACGATGCTTTTCTATAAAAGTACACTTATTGCCTTTCTTATATAGAAAGTTTATGCAATCACTTGAAAAATTGACTAGTGAAAATTGGCCCAGAGGGCTAAGTGTTATATATCATTCAACACAGTTCATCGAGCTGAGCAATGTATGTGTCTCTGTGTGTGTATGTATGTAAGTATGTGTCAAATAATGTCACTCCTAAAATAAAAATTCTCATAGTCGTATAGGTTGCTATTGAATTTCATCATGCTTTAATAAGATAAAGTGTGTTTAAAATTGCACACCGTCATTTAGAGCAACGATGAAAAAAAGTAAAATTCTTCTAGATTCGGTTATACTGGTTATAAGTACAGTATATAGTGGTCAAAAACTTTAAAACGAGTTTGCAGTTTAGTTTCATCCTGTTCCGACTTTCGGTTCCAGATCTAAGGGGTAAAGTGTGTTTAATCGTTTAGTACGACGATGCAAAAAATTGAAAAAATTCTTATTAACTTGACATAGCTGTTTACAAATTTAAAAGGTTCTGTTAGTTCACACCCAAGGAAAGTTTTTTATTTTATTCAAGATTGAAAAAGAAATTTCTTGATAAAATTTTCTAGTGATATTTTCAAATATAAGTAATATGGCTATAATAAAGGCATTATTAGGTGGATTTAAAAAGGTTTTACTCTTATAAATCGTTAAAAGTTTAAGGTTTCCCGTTGTAACCATCGTTCTGTGTCAAAATGTGCAAACCCGATAAACCAGGTTAGTTTATATGAAATTGACACTTTTACATTAATCACTTTGTACCTCCGGAACAGCAAATCAAATCTGCAGAAAAACAGGAAGCTTTCATGGTATCTCAAGACCATTCATTTGAATTTTAGATGAAGGGAATCGGTTCAGCCATCTAAGAGAAAAATGAAGACATTATTTTCATTATTCACACATATCATACCGTAATTCCAGTACCAGATGTAAGGCCCCGATGAAATTCAGGAACTTTGTATGGGACTATAGGAACTTTCATATGAATTAAAGTTTGTATAAATCGGCCTAGCCATCTCCGAGTAAATTGAGCGATGTTGTTTGTTAAATACACAACCTGATCTCGACGAACTGATTTGAATGGTAATTGGGTGTAATATGTTATATTCTTACAAAAATTTTTGCTTTAAGCAGTTATAATAATGAAAGTTTAGATACTGTCATCTTTCTTATATTATATCATGTTATATTCGAACGATTATGTTATCAAAAACAAACTGTGCTAAAATCGAAACGAGAAAAAAATGTCACTGAAAATGGTGCTGTACACAATTTTTGAGGTGCTTAGAAACAATTGCATACAACAGTATTCAAAATCGTGTTTCACTTTGCTCGCAAACATCACTTGATCATGCAGCGGTCAAAACTCCTACTGCTAGAAAAGGGGGAAAGTCACTTACAAAAAAATATCTTCCGATTTCCACGTATCGCTTTCGGTGCATCAGTTCTTTCAGCAGTTTATGTTGAACTGCTGAAGCCACCTAACGGCTGAACATAAACCTGACCAGACTTAAAAATAATGCTATTTGAATGCAATAAGTACATATGCAAATAGCATAAATTTTGCGTCTGATCTGTGGTTTATGTTGGGTCGTTAGGTGGCGATAACAGTTCAATATAAACTGCTTACGCACTGATAAGCCGAAGGCGAAACGTAGAAATTGAAAATAGTTATGTACACTTAACAGAAACCGGTACCCATGTTTGATATATTGCAAAACTGAATGATCTGTAGTAATAAAGTTTTATGCCCCTCAAAAATTCATGGAACTTGCCGCTTCTGCACATGTTATACCAAAACTCCTAAATAAACCAATACCAGGTCAATTGGGACAGATATTATTGAAAAACTGAAAATTTTGACATAAAATTTCGTATAACTCTAAAAGTAAATATCCAATCTTTAAAACAGCCAATAGCGTTCTAGTTTGCTGTTTGTGTAAAATTATAAATTAGCAAGACTAGTTTGCTGTTTGTGTAAAATTATAATAGTATAGTGAAAACTGAGAAGTAAAACTTTCGATTTCGAGATGCTGAATATTTTTAAATGGAATCTGATAGTTTTTGAATGATATCAGTGTTCCTTTAAATCAATTAGACATCTTCCACAGAAGCATTTTTCATAGAAATACTTATCGACTTTCGGTTGGTAGTTTCCCACAAATCGCATAAAGTTACACAAATCACATCGCTCAAATCGCATAAAGTTACACGAATCACATCGCTCAAAATGCTTTTCACAATCACCACCGCGTAATCATATGACTGAAGCCTATATTTGTCCCCATATGATGTTATCGCACATGCTTACGGCGACGAAGAGCTTACAATTTCATAATCGTTAGAACGACCTTGCCGTATACAGAATCGAACTCGCATTAGTTCCATAAATGGTTGGCTGTCATGATATCCAAAATTTGCCTGAATTATATCGCATTGTATGTAAAACATCTCGCATAAGATGATAAATCCTGGCATCCAATGCGATTGGCTCACACTTCTGACTTTACTGGCCGAATATAAAAATATTTGGTCGCATTATAATACGGAGCGTATTACGGCCCCGTTTTATAATCCTCACGATAAGATTTGGATGAAAGTAGAAAAACTCGGTAAACGATCGACAAGTTTCAGGTTCGAGACTCGGTTCGTAAAAACGCGTCATTATTTTTTGCCTATTAGAAGAATGTATTGTTAAAACCGCATAGACACTTGAATAAACTTTCAAAAATAAAAATACCTATGATCGCATACATTGCAAAAGAAAATCACTAAAGCTGATAAACTTGCCTCCGCTTTTGCACGCATAGCCGTATTTGCAGTATGCTCTGTGATTGAATTATAACATATAACAGAAAACATAATTCGATCATAACTTGCGATATAGGTACGAAATAATTTCCTGGGTTACTATGTCACGGATTACGAATGAACTTGATATCCTATTTAGTCCATACTTATTTTTGGTAATTTTGCTACCATCTTGAGTGCTGTGCACTCATTCTTTTAGTGTAATTTGTTTTGTCTTTGAGGAGTAACAATAAACTTCAGTATTGTAAAGAATGCGCATTTTTATTTCGAGTAGGAATTGGCATTAGCGAACTGAAAATCATAATTGACAACTGTGCTCTATTATGGCATTTATCTAGAGAGCTTCATCTGCATTGACTTTCATTTCTAGTGTACATCAACTCCACTCATACAACCATTAGAGTATTACCGTTATCATTCAACCTCAAACAAGTTAAAACAAAAGGCGCAATCAAATTTCAATTTGACATTATCTAGTTGCAATATGAGAGCTGATAACTTCCATGGATCAGCAATCCTATTATTCTGAAACAAGTAACCGTATCCCGGACAACCCACTGGAAAGTACGATGCCTAGTGGAAGTTTCACGCACGGATGTTTATGAAATTCAACTCCTTTGCTTTTTGCGCTGTGTTTGGTATACTTTCCACTGCCACCCCTTTCTTTGTCACCATTCTAATTTGGAATAATCGGATATAGCTCTACAAAAGAGCGACTGTAGCAAAAATCGTCTCCTGCAAAAGGGACAACTAGCATGCCGATAGGGTTCGGCAACCAACATCCTCATCAGCTCCGACCAAACTGCCCTGCATGTTTGTTGTATTTAGCGGTTTGGCAGCAACAGCAGCACCAATAGATCGTAACGGAAAGATATCAGCTGGGATGCAGGCGCAGCAGCAACAGCAGGAGCAAGGTACTGCTTCTTTCGGGGTTTCTACGTTTTTCCTGCTGTCAAGGTCGTCATTCCATACTGGGCGGATGGAATAGCCTGGCAGTGCAAATAAATAAATATGTTGAATCACATTCGCAAAAACTTCAGGAGGTTCAACCGGCATCGTATGTAATTGAGGAAAGTGAATAGACCTAGTAAAATTATGTGATTGTGTGTACCGAAGAATAACGTACGGTGTTAGTTTTTAATTGAAAATACATACATGTGTTCAAGGGGAAGTTGGTGTAAAAAGCATCCTCTGAAAACCCTGTTTTAATCCACCTAGTGGTGTAATGATGCGTTTCTCGAATATATATTACTGTGGTATTCTTTTCAAAATATTTCTCTTCGATTTTTGGAAGAAACCAAGGGATTCTTTGTGCATTAATTAGTATAACCTACAGAATGAAACAGTGCGCGTAGGTCATGACGTAACATGACGTACAAACTCTACTAGTTTTTATTCAGTTAGTTCAGAAGTTTTTATACGATTGTACCATCGTACCCTAAATGATGGTTTCAAAATTTAAGTTGTTGAATCCGAAATATGCAGTAATTTTTGGTAGGACCATAAGACCTCACTTTTCATTTGACCCTAAGATATCGGTTCTGCAAATACTGGGAAAAGTGAAAGAGATCCACTTTTGAGCATATGACTATTTTCTCCCGTCGGTTATCGGAAACCGGAAACCAGGATAGTCAGAATCGCTTTGTTTAGTTGCCTACTGATAATGGCTATCGATTTGTGAAGATTTGAGACCAGCATAGAATTTTTTTTGCGTAATTTGTTTCACCGGTTTAAGTGACGGTGTACAATATTTAACATACTTTACCCTATAACTAAGGAACCGGAAGTGGAATCCGGGTGAAATTCAGTAATTCCGTATGGGACCGTGAGACCTTTCGTTTGATTATAAGTTTGTGGAAATCGGTCAAACTATTGCTGGGAAAAGTGAGTGAGAATAATTTTGGAATATATGACCACTAATTCCGGTGCTTCCGGAATCGGAGACTGGGAACCAGGATAGCTGAAATCGGTCTTAAGTTGCCTACTGATAATGGCTATCGATTTGTGGAATTTTGAGTCCAGTTTAGAAAAAAATTCGCAGTTTTTGTTTCGCCGGTTTGAGTGACGGTGTACAATATTTAACACCCTTTTAACCTATAGCTCTGGAACCGGAAGTCACATCTGGATGAAATTCAGGAATTTTGTATGGCACCATGAAACTTTTCATTTAAATCTATATTTATAAAAATTGGATGAGCGGTTTCTGAGAAAATCGTTTGCACGTTTTTAGTTCATTTTGCACATTTTACCCCATAACTCCCGAACCGGAAGTCGGATCCAGATGAAATTCAATAGCAACCTATGAGACTACAAAGCCTTCAATTTAAATCTTAGTTGAAGAAAGTGGTCTCTGAGAAAATGGAGTGCACTTTTTCTTCATTTTTTGCACATTTTACCCCATCACTCCCGAACCGGAAGTCTTATCCGAGTAAAATTCAATAGTACCCTATGGGACCAAGAGACCTTTCATTTGAATCTAAGTTTGTGAAAATCGGTTCAGCCATCTCTGAGAAAAAATGGTACATTTATTTTCACAATTTTTTGCACATTTTACCCCATAATTCCGGAACCGGAAGTCGGATCCAAATAATATTCAGGAATTTTGTATGGGACCACAAGACCTTTCATTAAAATCTAAGTTTGTGGCAATCGGTTCATCCATTTCTGATTAAAGTTAATGCAAACTATTTTCACAATGTTTTGCACATTTTACCCCATAATTCCGGAACCGGAAGTTGGAACCAAATAATATTCAGGAATTTGGTATGGGACCACAAGACCTTTCATTTGAATCTAAGTTTGTGAAAATCGGTTCAGCCATCTCCGAGAAAAGTGCAAAAAACGTGATTAATCGACCTAGCAGTGAGATGATGCGTTTTTTTATCAATCCGCATTCTTAGGTGTTTTAGTTCTCATTACAATATTTTAATTATCATCGTTTTAAACGGCAAATTGAGATTTTATCACTCATTACCCTGTAATGCCGAAACTGCAAATCGTATCGAATTTAAATCTTAACGTGTGACAATCGATTGAACATTCCATGAGATGTCGAAGTAAGTTCCACTTTAGAGTTTTTCGTCATCATTTATGGTACTTTCAGAGCCGGTATTCAGGAACTAGCATAACCCAAAATGATTCGTATGGCCTTAAATCAATACGCCAAACAATTTACATTTTCTATATCGGTATTAATTTTAAAAACTCATCATCCGTAATTCCAGAATCAGATAAAATTCACCAATTTTGTATGGGACCTTAAGTCCGGATTTGTCTTTTGTATGGGACCTGAATTTTTGTTTTTGAAGTTCAATTTGGCGAAAATGATCGAGAAATTTTGAGAAAATGATTGAGATTTGAGAAACGATTCGATACTGGAACTGGAATTCTAAAATCGGTGTAGCCGAAATCAGTTAAATTCACTTGAGGATTGAGAAATTGTAGTGCGAATTAAAATTTGGGGATACATTCCGAATCCAAAACCGAATACCGCTTAAATTGAAATAAATTTATTTGGTAATCGACTATCCAAATCTGCCAACCCGATAAACCTGATTAATTTATGAGAAATTGACATTTTTATACTAATCACCCTGTATCTCCTAAACCAGAAGTCGGATCTGACTAAAATGTAAGATATTTTATAAGATTTTAATATCTCTCATTTGAATCATAGTTGATTCTTAGATTTCATTTGAATCTGAGATCGGTCCAGCCATCTACAAGAAAAATGAATTGCATTATTTTAATTTCGTTTCACATATCATCCTGTGGTTCCGCAATCAGAATCGGATCCAAACGTAATTCAGGAACCTTGTTTGGGAGTATACGACTTTTCATATGTATCTGAGAACTCGAAGAAACTTAAGTGAAATTATTTGTCACACACGCATTTGCTGATCTCGACGAACTGATTCGAAAGGTATATGGGTGTTATGTTTTTCCAGCATTTATTGCTGTAATTAGTTTAAAACAATATAATTATGGAATTGCTTTCAACTCGAAAATTCTGCCATCATCTGGTTTACATATTACGATTATGTTGCCAAAAACGAACCGTGCTCAAATCGAACCGAGGCAAATTGTCTTTTTGGTACTTAGAAACAATTGTATGTAACAGTATAAAAAATCGTGTTTCACGTTGCTCCCAAGCATTGCTTTGTCATACAGCGCTCAAAACTCCTACTGCTGGAATAGGGAGAAAAGTCGCTTACACAAAAATGTCGATATCTCCGTTGAAAATGGACGGATTTTAACAATCTATGGCTTGTTGGATATCTATTACCGTGTGGAATCTAAGTATAGAAACATATTTTGTTTTCAAGGTCAAATGTGACAGATACTGTCAAAAAATTTTGACATAAAACTTCGTATAACTCAAAAAGTAAACATCCGATCTCAAAACCATTCAATAGCGTTCTGGGTGACGGAGAGACCTTTCCTTTGCGACTAGTTTGATCAAAATCGGTCCAGCCATCTCTGAGATCTCGAACTCTTAGTTGACAACACACATACGACACACACACATACACACACACGGACATTTGTTCAGTTCGTCGAGCTGAATCGATTGGTATATGACATTCGGCCAGAGGTTTCAAATATTTTATAATCGCACAGAAAAAAATTATGAATTTTACTGGCGACAGAATTCTACAAACGATACAATTCATAACTACTTAATTTTTCAAATGATGCAATATTCCACTCGCACAAAATTTTACAAGCTCCAAATGTAATTTGCACTCGGCTACCAAGTGCCACTGTTTGGATTTATATGTATCAATTATTCAATGAACAGATATGAGCTCCGTGGTTCAGTCGAGTAACCGATGTGCTTGTGATCTAATGTTTCTCGGTTCAAGTCGCGATACTACTAACAAACGAACTTTTGTTTTTTATTTCGTTCGAATTCAAGCCATGTAATTTTCAAATCACATAATTTTACATGTTCTTGAATAAAAAATTGTGTGAAATATGACGCTCCGATTATGTGCATCTTATAAGATGTAAAATTACAAGATTTTTTCGAACTGTGTGCTTTAGGCAGTTCCTACTGAATTTAGGGAAAACTCATGGATGCACTTCATTTTTTGCTACTAATATAATACTTCACACGCAAAAAAAAACGAACTTTCAAAAAGCCACTCGCACACAAACACAAATGCAAGCGGAGCCAGAATTTTTGTGTCGTGTTTATTTCGTTGCCAGATCTACGAGTAGATAAAAGTAAAACATTTTCTCAAGAGTAACACTACAACAAATCGACAAATCGTATCATTCCTGTACATGATCTATTTTTTTTGTGCAGTAATTGATATTTATGATGCTTTAGCTCAGGCAGTGTTAATATAATTTATTTTAATTATATTTCACCCCAAAATAAATGAACTCGTAAGCAAAAACAGTTTCTATAACCTTGCAATTAAACCGTTGCGCTTCATATTTCCCATCAACATTCGGAAGTGTCATTACGATGTCCTGATGAAAATGAACCAACAACAAAATATATAATGGAACAAAGCAACAGTAGCAATAAAAGCCACTTGGGGTACAACAAGCATGTTGCATATACGTATCTAGGCACGAATCCACAATGTAACCATTAAGCAAACAAAATTACCAAAATGGGTAGCAGGAACAAACCTATCAGCTTCTACTATAAGACAGGCGCGCACTGACGATAGCTTGTCGATAAATTTTGAATATTTCACACCTCGTAAACATCACAGTCAGCTGGATAATATTAGGTCTTCAGTTTTCCCTATTGAGCTTTCCTAATACGGAACTCCGCAGCACTCGAAAATGTTTTTCCCTTTATTTGTCATCCAGTCCCCAACAGAGCACAGTTTGCAGGAAAACGCTGGAGAAAGCTGCTTTCACACGATCGTCCGATGCTGTTGATCTCAATGAACAAACTTTTTTTTAACAGTGGTGGCACTTCCCTTTGGTGATCCCTTTCTGAGGATGACTTTTATGAGCCATTATGCGTGTTTGATGCAATGTGCAATAAAAATAAATGGCAGTCATGGGAAAGCATTCTTTCTGTTAATGGCAGTAGCGGTCGGGTGCAGTTTAAATGAATAATTTAATACATGTGCTGTTTGCTGCCTGCATTAGGTCGAGATTCCTGCAGTAATGGAATAGCATGAAGCACGCATATCAACTGCAAACATAAACACACTGGGAACGGAAAGAATCAACCTGTAGGGGAGCCCGTTATTAAGTTGAATACTCGGGCGAAAACACAAGCCGGATCGGGGTATGAATTGTCTTAATGTGGGGTCTATCGCGGATTTATAAGCTGTAGCTACGACGGTGGATGGTTTCATGTTGACCTTGTAGGAAAAACAATCTTACATTCAGCCTAGCATTTCGACTAATGTGATTTAAATTAGGTTGAAAAGCATGTTATACAAACATTCACGGGAAGATGCATCAGATAATAATCGTACTTTACGCACCGGCCTTGTAATTTTGTTTGTCTTGCCCACTATTCCAGAAATCATTGCCAATTCTTTGTTGACTTGTGCTTTCATATTCCCGTAGTACCTGTCAATGGCAGACTAATATTTCCAAAATCTATTTTGGCAAAATCACTGAATTCTGAGTACAAATTAGAAAAGCAAACAACCAACAGTATTATTGTTTGGGTTGTACTCAACCAAAACAAAATAATGTTTGTGAGTGCATATTGAAAATGATCCTAAATGGAAACCTGGAAAAAAAATTATCGAAAGCAAAAACAGATTCGGCTTCATTATGTAACAGCAGATCACCACCAAAGGTATCATTACGAGAAGGCCTGGTCGGGCACTTTTATTCGGTTGTTCTGGAGCGCGCTGGCATCTTCCGGTAATTGAAACAGATGCCACTCATTTTGCCAAACCCAGTGAGTCGAGTCGACAATAGCAGCAGGCAGTTGTTTTGAATTTTTGGCCCCCATACTACGTTGCGTTCGTCCTCCGGACTCCGTACCGGAACTTCGTGGCGTTTCACTTTGCTAACCCAACACCAGGCAACCCCGAAAACAAAAATCGACAATTTGTGAATTGATAGGCTGCAGGCAGGAACCGGCTGACGAGCAAAAAGAATAGACAAAAAAATCGCATATTTGGACGTTGTTTTTTGCCCTTCTTTCAAGCGGTTCGTTTCGAACTTGTCTTTCACCGAGGCAGAACATTCTGTGCCTTCGGGATCTAGTGGCATATTTTTGGTTGTTGTTATTGTTGCTTTACAATTCAAGGAAAGCAGCAGCGTTTGTTTCCGACTTAAAAAAAAAGAAAAAAAAATAGCGGAAGCCGAAATCGACGAATCGTCGAATGGCCGAGAACAACCCAGCTTCGCTTGCGGAAGAACGTAAAATATGAATAGGAAACCTGTCGGTGAATACTGTCGAGTCAGAATTAAAGCGGCACATTGACGGTTCAGCAATCATTTCACTTTCGGTTTACTTACTCTCGTAAGCTTTTTATACGGAAGAAATCAGAAGGCTTTATGAATTGCACTAATCACGAGTCAATTCAAAAGTTTAAATTAGAATTGGATAAACATATATAGGACAGTTGGATATGTGCTTTCCCTCCTTTTTGGGAGTTTTCAAGCATCGGTTGCCATATTCAATGCTGGTAATGATATTACATTAGGCTGACTAAATTAGTTAATATCCGTTTATTTCATAGGCAATATACATAAATTTTTCTTCGCCGTGGCATCCACAATATTTAGTACTTTAAACCTAATACATTTCCAATATCATATTAATATTTTGGTATTCATTAGTATATCTAAACACTGTTTTTATCAAGCGATATGTTATTATAAATTACATTAAATGAAATACATTCATTTTGTATATGATCTTATAACTATTTCAAGTTTGTTTGCATCAGTTCATCACTTTTATTCAATATAAGATAGCTGGCTATTGGTTGAACTTATGGAAGAGAAAACAGTCGAACATAAAATAAAATTTAAATTGGAACTCCAATGGACTTAATGAAATGATAAAGAAGTTTCATAAAAGAAAGGTCACGACAAGTAAGAATGTCGCGAACTGAGACATTGGATAGTCTACCTTGGGTACTCAAGGAATTTATTAGTTGACATCTGAACGGAAAATGTTTGATATGATGTATATTTGATGAGTTTCACTACCACTTATCGTAGTGTGTTTCATTACATCTTGTTGTCTTTTACCCCATTTTCACTTTTTAGATTGAAATTTCCAGAGATATTTATGAATCTCGGAATATAATTTTCACGAAAACTAGTTTTCTTCATCAATTACAAAGTATCAAAACTTTGATACATTGGGAGGTACATGCTCTTTTCCGTTGCTCGAGTGCAAGCAACCGTTTTACTAATTCAACTTCGCAGTATCGCTTTTACCGACTTTGAATAGATCGGTTTAACGAAGTGATCTCAGGTTTTCTGTTTTGTACGAGATTCTTGTTCCATACCATTGATTTTTTAGTTATGTCGAAAGACGCCTTGAACTTATTTTACCATTTATCAGTTGCCAGCAACTAGACTGGTTAAAAAATCCTGAAAAGAAAATTTGATTGATAAACTTCTATTTTTTTCTAGCTGCTCAGTATTTTTCTAGCGTCATGTACCAATTTCAACAACTCCGGTACATTTTCTAAAACACGAGGATTAAAAAAAGGCAAAATATTTAAAAAAAATTTTCATCTCATCTCAATAAGAAAGATTTTCGAGAACCAACAGTAATAAATTATAATTTATAAAACGATAGAAGATTCCCAAGTACATTAATACTAAACAGCAATAATGAAAACTGTATCTATACCAATAAACAATTCCGTGAGTTAACGATACTTATGTGTGTACAGAAAAGCGAGATCGAGATCTCAAAGATGGTTGATCCTATTTTGATCAAACTAGTATCAAATGATTTGTCTGCCAAAGTAACTGTTTTATTTTTTTAGATCTAATGTTTACTTCTTTAGCTATGTTAAGAATTATGTCATAATTTCAAGTGTTCTACAATATCGTTCACATTTGACCTTGTAAACAAAATATGTTTCAAAACTTAGATACTTTATGGAAATGCCTGCCATATCACAGTAATAGGGTTTGCGAACGTAACGTGACAAAGTCATGTTTGAATGCAAAATTAGACAAGATTATCAATGCAATTATTTCTGAATGGTTGAAAGATTGAAAACCACCGTTTAACATCGTTTTTTGTTCCGTAGCAGAACTATTCGACTGTGACTTAATATTAAGTACTATTGTAAACATAGCACATTCAAATTCAAAGCTATGTCATTTACATTGGTATAATTACATCGATTTATATTACTTCTAATCGCAACCACTGAAAGAACAAAATTATTACTCAATCAATTTCAGGAATGTAGTGTAATTTCACTGTCACTTTTATTCAATCCCACTATTCAAAATATGTATAAAACTCTTGCTATGACCTATTCCTATTTATACAACAATCGACAGAAATACTTCCTAACCTAAATTTTTCAAGATTGAATTTTTATGTTACTCAAAATTTTCAAAAAATACCTTTATTTACATAATTTAGCATTTAATATATAATCGAGAGCAGAATTGGTATTTTATTCGAAGCAGTATTTATTTATGCACATTTTAAACATATGAGCATTATCTTCCGTCGGTAATGGAAAACCGGGTACCAGAATAGACGAAATCGGTTAGTTTGGCTGCTTACTGATAATGGCAACCGATTGGTGTAGTTTTGAGGCCAGTTTAAAACAATTTTAATGGTTTTTGTTTCGCCGCTCTAAGTGACGGTGAGAAATATTTAACACACTTTACTTATAACTCCGGAACCGGAGATCAGATCCAAATGAATCCAAATTCAGGAATTACATATGGGACTGCGAGACCTTTCATTTGAGTCTAAGTTTGTGGAAATCGGTCGAAGCATCCTTGAGAAAAGGTAGTGAAATTCATATTGAAATCGGTTTGTTTAGTTGCCAACTGATAGTAACTGTCGTATGGTGTAGTTTTTTGTCCATTTAAAAAAATATTTTACGCTTTTTGTTTCACCACTTTAAATGATGGTATACAATATTAACAACCCTTTACTCTATAACTCCGGAACCGGAAGTCGGATCCGGATAAAAATTTGGAATTATGTATGTAAACATGAGACATTTCAAGACCTAATGAGGTTATTTGATAAATACACACCCATACATGCACACAGACATTTCTCAACTCATCGAACTGGTATATAACACTTGGCCCTCCGAGCCATTGTTTACTAGTTGATTTTTCAAATGATTGTTTATCCTTCCTATGTGAGAAAGGCGTAAACTGTTTGATTGTCTTCGTTCAAATTTGTACGATATTTGTAGCGCACGTTTTCTTCAATTCAGGATTAAGATTTCGTTTTACTTATATTTGGAAAAATATATCATTGATTTGTTTTGTGTTAATTTTTTTTCAGATGATTCTTACCTTGCTCTATAGAAAAGCAATAGAAATGCTTGTAAAATTTACTTTTCTCGGACCCCTTATGATATACATCATTCGATTCGTAAATGGTGATATGTGTGTGTGCTTCTTTCAAAAATATTCCTTACCGCACAATTGGATATGGATGAACCGATTTCGAAAGGCTCAGGCTCTTTTGAATGATCTTATTTGATTATGAATCAAATTCAATGATCAAGTGGCCGTTTTTCCGGTTTCGTAGATATAATTGTATTATTGACGTAACCGAAAAAAAATTGTTTTTGATCTCAACATTTTTTGAGAATGTAATCAATAAATACTATGCTATATGCTTTAATGAAAATAAATATGCTTCAATGAGATTGTTCGAATGCCAAGCGAAAAGCATTATTAAACCACTAGGTAAGTGGAAGAAGAAGAAAAGTATTGTTTTTTGTATTTTAAGTATTTTTGTTTAGTGCCCAATTGATTTCCTTCATTTTTTTTTCAACACTGTTTCTGTGTGCTATTTTCTAGTTTCGAGTTACAACGATTCAAAAAAAGTACATGCATAATACAATCGCCCTTTTTGAAAATTAGTCGAATTATTTTCTATATTTTTGCAGAATAAATAGTTTGTCGTACTGACCAAGTGTACAAAGTTTTTTCCAGATCGGAGTATATGAAGTCTTATGACCTTCTACCTATTTCAGCAATTGCTCAGTAGATCCCCATTGGGTTCTTTAACAAAAGCAGTTCTGAAATCAGTAGTGCATATTTTGAACACCCACAAACTGCATCATGATATCGATCGTTTAATGGGCAATGACCGATGCGTTTGCACGAACCAATGAAATCCACTCGGTTTCGTAATGGTTCAATTGCAATACCTACGATACCTGCTCCTTCTTCCTGCGACACAAGTGCCCTCAAGTACCTTTGCGTGGTTTGTTTACTCGAATACAATAGCTCTCGCATTTGCATATAACAAAGCTGAACCGCACGAAACCGGCAGCAAAGATGACTTTGCATGTTTTCTACGTGGTGTGTTCATCGTCATCAGAGTCATCGCTTTGGTCTGCGCTGTCTTCGTCGGTTCGATGGACAAAAAACTTTAAAGGAAATTGGAGGAGAAGAGCCTCAATGGAGAAACAACATTAAACTGGTTTCTGTCCTCTACCCTTTACCAGCAAAACCCAATTTTCGTTGTCCACCCATTGCACAGTGGTCCCAATCATGTCAAAACACGCGTTTTTTTATTTGTGCTTCAGGGGTTAATTTTTAAGCCTTCATATCTTCAGAAGAATTTCTGTAGTCCGCTTCTTTTAATATAATTAAAGTTGACAATAATCCACCTACAAGTGAGTTAAAAAAATTATTTTGCATACAATACGAGATAGAGCATTTATGTCTTTAGAAAAATTGTAGATCATATTCAAACAAGAAAACATGCCAAAGACATAAACAATTTAAAATGCATTGGTGTCGAGATATGACGCACTGTTTAATAAAGACTCCCAAAATCAAGTATTTCCATCATAACTTTTTTCAATAAATTTTTAGAATTTTCAGATGTTCTATAATAATATTTTAATTATCATAATGCATATTTTTGTCAAAGACTGCATATTTTTAAGTTCACAAACAAAAACGTTTTTGAGCAATTTAATTACAAAATACTACATATTCATGTATCAATATCTCGAAGATGTGGAAATATGTGGAGCCAATTTCAACAAAGTTTGAAAGTATGGTCAAAACACTATTAGAAAAATTAGTAGTCACAACTTAAATTCACTTAAATTTATATGAAAACACACTTTGAATATGTAGTATTTTGTAAATTAATTGCTCAAAAACTTTTTAGTTTTTTAACTTAAAAATATTCAGTCTTTGACAAAAATATGCATTATGATAATTAAAATATTATTATAGAACATCTGAAAATTCTAAAAATTTATTGAAAAAAGTTTTGATGGAAATACTTGATTTTGGGGGTTTTTATTAAACAGTGCGTCATATCTCGACACCAATGCGTTTTAAATTTTTTATGTCTTTGGCATGTTTTCTTGTTTGAATATGATCTACAATTTTTCTAAAGACATAAATGCTCTATCTCGTATTATATGCAAAATAATTTTTTAGCTCACTTGTAGGTGGATTAATGTCAACTTTGAGTTTATTGAAAGAAGCGGACTATTTCAAACAGAAATTCTTCTGAAGACATGAAAGCTCCAAAATTAACCCCTGAAGCACAAATAAAAAAAAAACGCGTGTTTTGACATGATTGGAACCACTGTGCATTGAGAGATTCGCAATTGTTTTAGAGAGTTTGTTTTTCATTTACCTTTATGCGAAATATATGTAAGTAGTAGAAGATAATCCACAATATGAAATCTGTCGTAGTACGGCTCTAATGCAAAGTCATCAGATGTCTTAAAAAAAGGGTTACTCATTTGAAAGTTCCTATTCTACGGTGGCCGATTATTTGCTATTTGGACTATATCTGATTGAAACATGCTGAATACTGCTGGTATTGATTAGACGTGTGTTTTTTAGTTAAAGTTTTGCATACTTTTAATTCTGTTCCATTTGATCACCACGAGGGGCGGTGGCATAAGCTCCTCTCATGCGAAGCATTAATTTATGCCTATAATGAGGACATAAAAAGTTTTGTTTATCTAACTTCTCTTTCATCCTCTCGATTGCTAGCATCGAGATGGCACACATGTGTTTGTAGTTTTTATCACCACAATATTTTGAATTTGGCTCAGTTTCGTTTTGTGCTTGCTTTCATGTTTTGTTTCTCACTTCTTTCCATTTTTTCTACAACTTCGTTGTATGCGTCAGACAGTTTCTTGTAGCTCTGTGTGTAGCGTGTCTTCGATGGAGTATGTGGTGTGAGTGTATTATCTTAGCCACTGCTATGTTGATTTTTTATTACTTGCTGGCTTCGGCTTTCGATGATGATCTCATAGTTTATGTATAATTGGGCTTGAAGTTGAATCCAGATCGAAAGATTTTCTTAAATCCGGATGTATTCCGTGCAAAAGATAATTTGTGGTTATGTTCTTGAAATAACTTGAGAATACGGATCTGATTTTTTACTAGCCTACATTGCTCTGGCATTAATTCAGAGTAGTTATCATTACTTTTTAGACTGGTTTGTCAATTTAAGCATTGTAGATGTTTGTTAGCTTGATAGTTACTTTAAATTGAAAAGAATAGAAAAAGCAATATTTACTAAAAATTTCAAGCTTGGTTTGATCTTCGCAATTTATTTATAATTGGGAAATCAATTGAAAAACCCTGATTGTCTTGGCTGTGAAAGGTTATACAGGGTGATTTTTTAAGAGCTTGAGAACTTTTTTAAACAATAAAACGCATAAAATTTGCAAAATCTCATCGGTTCTTTATTTTAAACGTTAGATTGGTACATGACATTTACTTTTTGAAGATAATTTCATTTAAATGTTGACCGCGGCTGCGTCTTAGGTGGTGCATTCGGAAAGTCCAATTTTGGGCAACTTTTTCGAACATTTCGGCCGGAATAGCCCGAATTTCTTCGGAAATGTTGTCTTCCAAAGCTGGAATAGTTACTGGCTTATTTCTGTAGACTTTAGACTTGACGTAGCCCCACAAAAAATAGTCTAAAGGCGTCAAATCGCATGATCTTGGTGGCCAACTTACCGGTCCATTTCTTGAGATGAATTGTTCTCCGAAGTTTTCCCTCAAAATGGCCATAGAATCGCGAGCTGTGTGGCATGTAGCGCCATCTTGTTGAAACCACATGTCAACCAAGTTCAGTTCTTCCATTTTTGGCAACAAAAAGTTTGTTAGCATCGAACGATAGCGATCGCCATTCACTGTAACGTTGCGTCCAACAGCATCTTTGAAAAAATACGGTCCAATGATTCCACCAGCGTACAAACCACACCAAACAGTGCATTTTTCGGGATGCATGGGCAGTTCTTGAACGGCTTCTGGTTGCTCTTCACTCCAAATGCGGCAATTTTGCTTATTTACGTAGCCATTCAACCAGAAATGAGCCTCATCGCTGAACAAAATTTGTCGATAAAAAAGCGGATTTTCCGAATGGACCACCTAAGACGCAGCCGCGGTCAACATTTAAATGAAATTATCTTCAAAAAGTAAATGTCATGTACCAATCTAACGTTTAAAATAAAGAACCGATGAGATTTTGCAAATTTTATGCGTTTTATTGTTTAAAAAAGTTCTCAAGCTCTTAAAAAATCACCTGTTAATTTGTCTCATATACTAGGACTGGGACTGGGACTGGGACTGGGACTGGGACTGGGACTGGGACTGGGACTGGGACTGGGACTGGGACTGGGACTGGGACTGGGACTGGGACTGGGACTGGGACTGGGACTGGGACTGGGACTGGGACTGGGACTGGGACTGGGACTGGGACTGGGACTGGGACTGGGACTGGGACTGGGACTGGGACTGGGACTGGGACTGGGACTGGGACTGGGACTGGGACTGGGACTGGGACTGGGACTGGGACTGGGACTGGGACTGGGACTGGGACTGGGACTGGGACTGGGACTGGGACTGGGACTGGGACTGGGACTGGGACTGGGACTGGGACTGGGACTGGGACTGGGACTGGGACTGGGACTGGGACTGGGACTGGGACTGGGACTGGGACTGGGACTGGGACTGGGACTGGGACTGGGACTGGGACTGGGACTGGGACTGGGACTGGGACTGGGACTGGGACTGGGACTGGGACTGGGACTGGGACTGGGACTGGGACTGGGACTGGGACTGGGACTGGGACTGGGACTGGGACTGGGACTGGGACTGGGACTGGGACTGGGACTGGGACTGGGACTGGGACTGGGACTGGGACTGGGACTGGGACTGGGACTGGGACTGGGACTGGGACTGGGACTGGGACTGGGACTGGGATTAGTCAACTTGCGTCGTACTTTAAAGCTTTCTTTTGATCATGCGAAAAAAGTTTGGTTATTAACTTTATTTAAACCAACGTCTGCTACTTGTTGTCTAGATGACGATAGCCTTGTCGTATAAATATGCGATATGAATTGATTTTTCGCTCACATAATTGCTTAACATATATCAATTAGTTCTAAATTTGGCTTCCGCGTCGATTCCACCCGTGAATAGTCGTCCGATATCACAAATGATGAAAATACTACCTTGATAAAAAGATTACGGAATCACCACCGCGTGGCGCTCTCAGATTAGATTTTTTTTTTTTTTAGATTGTTACATCTGTAATTGATATTCTATCTAATTTTCAGCTTGATACCTGGACATTTAAAAGAGCTCCGCTGGATTGAGTACATCTGCGATTGTGCGTGTGCTCGTGATTTTCTAAATATATCTGAATTTGCAACAACAAGCTTGAATCAAATTTGGCGTTAAAAAACAGTTTAAAAGATGCGACGACATTGCAAATGTTAGAATAGTATTTCGGCAACTATAATCTGAATAAAACAGTCGTTCATCATGAACGTTTCAGAAGTGAGTCTGTGAATGATGATGAGAGGAGAAGCGGTAGGCCATCTACATCGAAAACCGACGAAAACATCAACAAAATCATAGAATGGATGACCGAAGACCACAAATTGACTATTACAGAGATGACAGAGGAGTTATAAGAAGTGAATCAATTCACCGAAAAAGACACGATTTGTGGGCAAACAACTCGTAGATCTTGCACCACGATAACGCACCGCCACACAATTCCATCGTTATCCGTGAACATTTGGCTAAACACGAAACGAATATCATTCAGCAACCATCGAATTCACCTGATTTGGCTCCCTGCGACTTTTTCTTATTCAGTCGACTTAAGAAACCGTTTCGTGGAACGCGTTTCCGCACCCGAAATTAAATTATGGAAGAATCCCAGATGGCTTTGATGGTCATACCGAAAACTGAATATAAAAAATGTTTCGATGATTGAATCAAGCGGTAGCATAAGTGTGTTGCAGTCGATTGGGAGTACTATTTTGATGAATAATCTTGTATTTCTAATTTTCTGAATAAATTCCGAGAACTTTTTGATGAAAGTAGTAAGCATAAAAAAATGAATCGCGAGCAGAGTTTGTACACAGAATTTATTGTCCAGTTAGTATGAATTCGAGTACGAAATGATCTAGTGCGATTGACTAACGAGCGAAGATGTTTGCTTTTTATGAATGAAAAACGACACATTTTCAGATCTCGGTGACATGGTGATTCAGTACCGTTCGATCGAACCGTAATTAACGTGAATATGCGTGGAATACTGGAAGAAAATGTAAACAGAGATGTCCATCTCCTCTGTGTGGCGAAGAACAAGCGAAATTTCTCCCCTCGCACTGATAACTTCAACGAGAGCTCTTCTCTTTCACATACACAGTTCATATATCATGCATCTTATTCAACAGATAAATAATACATTACTTGTAAGGTGGAGGTTACGTGATTTTCATGTAATGATTGCGTGATGTTCACGTAATAATTACGTGAAGCGAATATCAATTCTGAACATCGGAAATTCACATAATATTTACATGAAATTTATACATCCTTAAACCTGGAAATCTTTTGAACCAATATGAATTGAAAAATCTATGCCTTGTAGATTTATCATTTATTTAGAAGTTCTTCCAAAACAATTTAATATAATCTGAGGTCGATATTTTTGGTCGGCTTCATCATTGCTGATAGCATCTGAATTGACATCATTTTGATAATCATATAATCATATAAATCTCTTAACATTGATCGATTCGCCGAGCTCGGTGTTTGAATAATGGTAATCCTCGCCAATACTATCTTTTGCACTTTCTACTATTTTATTTCCTGAAGGTGCTCTGAGTTATCCTAAAGTTTTATGTAGCAAACACACTAGTTTACACTAGCAAATGTTCATTCGCAACACTAAAAAGGGAAACGTGAATTGTAAGCATTACATGCATATTTAAATGTCCTACTTGCGTTTAAAATCTTCCCACAAGAGATTCAGAATGTTCCGGTCGGTAATCAGAATGTCAGTCGTTTTGATTTTGATTTTTTCTACATGAAATTCACTTATCCTCCCAGTATGAATCACAGAAATATTATGAACAAATCATATAACTTGTGTAGGGATCCCATTTGTTATACACAGGAATCATGTTATACGTAGTGCTCGTGTTTATTTTCTTTTACCTCTAGCACTGAATCGCATCAAAATGCTAGAGCAGAGCTCTTGAATTCTCCGAGGTGGAAATATTTTCACAGAGATGCACACACCGGTGAGCACTCTGGTGTATGGTTCTCGTAGAGGGAGAAAAAAAAACAATTTATTGTTGAATTTTCGTTTATTCTTGCAACATTTTCATAGCAAGGCCAGAATTACTCTCTATTAATTGAAATTCGTTCGTTCACCATCAAGCGCCAACAGGGTTTGGATGAATGAAGCAGTGAAGATGAGTATACATGCTTCACGGCGTATGATATTCATGAATATATTTGCTTTATGAACCATGTCACCTTTGAAGAAACGTGAGCCTTGTTGCTTTATTGGAATGGCTGTCCATGCACGAGAATCGAAGAGAGCAAACAATATTAACCCCTACTACTGTTTCTCCTTCTCACGGTTTCTCAATATTCACGGGGCTAGAAAGTGACGAAGATTATATATTCAGTTTTCGCTAACAGACTGATGACTTGCTCTTAACTGTTGAATCGCTATTTAGCAGGAACTTAATTTACAGAAGTAACAAGAGTGCAGGAGCTAGTTTCTCTATAAAACCCAGCAAACGACGCGTTTGTTTGTTTGCAGTATTTGCTGAGATCACCAGATCGCCATCGTTAATTGCTGCACTCCTGTTACTTCTGTTTATAATATTCAAGTATAGCTAAGAATAATAACCCTCTATTAACTTGACACGAATTAAATAAGTGATATGCAACAGTTTTCGTGGCATAAAGTCATTAATAACATCCGTTCGCGCTCGGAGAGCCAGTCATCAGTATGTTAGCGAAAACTGAATATATAATCTTCATCACTTCCTAGCCCCGTGAAGATTGTTAGCTTGCAGTTAAATATTTTGTGAGAAGAACGACGCTCAGACAAACGAGAGAGAAAATTATATTCACGGCTTCTGTGCTTCATGAAGACTCTAACACCAGCACACTGTACAATCTGTGCATATATGGAATATATTTGCTTCCACTAGCGTTTTGTTTGTGTGGTTCTTTTTGGCTGGAAAGGCGTTCTCTTTGTGAGCGGTGGAATTGTTCGTTCACAATGCAATGCAAATGAATATATAATTCACCGGTGAATGAACATTCCAAACCCTGAGCGCCAGTGATCACTTGGGTGTATTTAGGCAATAGAACGTGAGGACGAATCATGAGAAGAGAATGTGGATCTCTTCCATCTTTCAACACAAGTACACACTCAAAGTCTGTATAATGTACGCTGAGAAGAAGTGCGATTTCCTTTTTGTGTGATGCCCACCGAACGCATCCGCAGATTAGAAATGAAACGTTCACACTGGTGTATTACTCTAGTGAAATGCCATCACTGCTTGTAAACAAATTATGTTTTGGAACTTAAATTTCACATGGTAATAGCTATCCAACAAGCCATAGATTGTTGAAATTCGTACACTTTTAACGGAGATTTTGATGTTTTTGTAATGCAGAGTGGTTCCAATACACCAGAATGCGTTTTTTTTTTGTTTGCACTTCAGAGGATGATTTTAGAAAATAAATACCTTCAGAAGAACTTTTGATTGGAATCCACCCCTTCTCTGGATATAATTAAAATTGGCAGTAATCCACCTAGAAGTGAGGTTAAAGTTATAATTTGCCTATTACGCGCGATGAAGAACTCATTTCTTCGGAGAAGTTGTAGACCATATTATTACAAGAAAACTTGTCGAACTCATGAATTCTTCAAAATGGATTATTGTCGCGATATGAATCATTGTTAATCGGAGGCCCCTAAATATAATTTTACCTTTCTTATTTTAATTTGCTTATAAATATAAAAAATAGGTTTAGTGTTCGCTCAAAGTTCGGCAAACGAGCTGATGTGTGTGTGTGTTTGTATTTGTGTGCAAGATAAAAAGGTGTGAATCTCAGAGAAGGCTGGACCGTTTTGGATCAAACCAGTTGCAAATAAAATGTCTTCCAGGAAGTATATTGTTTTTGTTTTTGTATCTGATGATTACTTTACGGGTTACACAAACTTTTATTTGGAAATTTGCAGTTTTATGACAATATCTGCCACAATCAACCTTGATAACTAAAAATTGGTTGAAAATTTTGATACCTTATCGTAATACCAATCAAACGACTCGTAGGTACTTGGAGTTTGAAACGAAGCACAACGGAATGACGCTTGAAATCAAAATTAGACACAATTGACAATACAATCATATCACAGTAATCTTTAGCATAGTGTTTAGCTCGGTTCCTTTTTGAAAACATTATTGTTCGACTGTGACGTGTTAATTCTTAATATATATATATATATATATATATATATATATATATATATATATATATATATATATATATATATATATATATATATATATATATATATATATATATATATATATATATATATATATATATATATATATATATATATATATATATATATATATATACTAGAATGTACATATATATGTGTGTCTGTGTATATACTTATTTAAATTGTCCTGATTATTTCATTCCTTCTTATCTTATCTTGATACTGATATCTTATTTTGATAAAGCAATAGTGGACCAGCTTTTCTAGTAACAATTCTTGAAACGATTATTGATGAAGAAAACATCCAGAGCGATAAAAAAAGGTATCATCTCACTGCTGGATGGAGCATAGTGGATTAAGCACATGTTTGATTGTCAATTCTCTTAATTGATTGGCGTTTTCATCTTTTTTGGATCAACAGAGTTAACAGCACCATGTAAGACTCATTGATTAATTATAGCTCATCATACAATTTGGAGTCTTGTATAACAACATGATCAAGGGAAAAAACGTTTAAGGGAAAAGACGTTTAATGATCAAGGGAAAAAACCCAACCATTAACCCATCAGTCGTGCGTAAAAGTCTTCCTTTAAAGAGTAACAATAAATTATGACTGTCTGTGAGACGTCTTTAAAACGATGTTCCACAGATGTGTCGCGTTTCCGTTATAAGCGACTGCCAAGTGTTTCCCCCTTTTTCAATCGCCCTTATACACTTTACGCCACGATTTTGCTTCCAATTTATCAACTATGTTCACCAACTAGTGCATAGGGGGAGACCACTAGCTCCACTCAGATAAGTACAGTGCGCGATATTGGAAGCCTGATGTGCACCAAATGAACGGCTTGTCGAAAACTACGAAATGATTTGTGAGCCATTTGTTCCGAATATCCGCATTCCCAAGCCTTCCTGGGAAAATGTATCTAAACTTCTAGCTGCATTTTTTGTTTTGGAGAAATGATATATTTTCATATAATTTAACTTTGAAATAAATTCAAAGTTATGCTCAACATGTATCAGTGGATCGAGATTCTTTCGGTTTTAGGATTACACAGTGGCGTATCTAAGGGGGAGGGGGACGAAGGGGGCAACGGTTTTAGGGGGCGACAAACCAATTCTTGGGACCTGTTTTTTGCTCGTCCAAGTCACCTTTCCGGAGATGGAGTTCAGCATTTTTTTGCTGACAAAACCAATGATGGAGGCGGCAAATCTTATTTTGTCCCGGGCGCCAAATTTTCTCGGTACGCTACTTGGATTACATATCAGTATCAAGATTTTCTACGACGTATATATTCGTGATACAGATGTTCAATGGATACTACAAATACTGTCATAATTAAATTGATCCCAAAATTCATTCTCTTTTGTTGAAAATACTCTTTTCATCAGGAACTTACGATTTTGACATTTTCTTCATATTATTATAGCTGTAGCTACTTCATTTTATAAAAGGCTTCAATCTATTTAACGTTAAATGTTGATTTGAATAACAATCTTATGTTAGAAGTCTTACAAAGATTTTTTTTGTTTCAATTATAGAGGAATTAACCTTAAGCTCATACGCCTCTTGTCAGAAAAACTTGTTGGCACTATGTGTGGGTTTGGGAATCGATCCCTGGTGGGCTGCGTGAAAAGCATTCAAATAAAATTGAAACACAAAAGAAGTCGTTATATAGGTATCAACAATTCAAGAATACCAGGCTAAAATCATGCTGTCAGTTGCGCTTTTACCTGATATCAAATTTTGATTTGGGGACGGGTATAGCGTGATGGATAAGTCGATGCCTTTCACGCAACCCGCCTGGTTTCGATTCCCAACCCCGCACACAGGGTCAGAAAACTTTTTGGGCCCGAAGAGGTGAATGACCTTAAGGTTAAAACCTCTATAATAAAAAAAATGATTTCTCAATACACTAGCTACATTTTGGATTATTATTGATACTCCGTAACTTTAATGGCAACTGCTTTTGTAAGTCCAATTTAAACGGTTTCTGCACTTTTAGACCTGAAATGCTGAAGTATATGTTGTTTATTCGCAAAAATGTGTCCAGAGAACAAGCTTGTCGTCAAATAATACCTGCGTTTACCGATGCTTCGCTAGCGAGAGTTAAAAGTATGGGTCAATTCAAGCAGATTTTTCAAAGGTTTTCATGCTGTCAGTATATCACACAAAAGTTTGTGTGATTTGCAAGTTTCCAAATCGAATGGTAGTAAAATTAAATTAATTAATCAACAAATCACTGAGATATGAGTGGCATATTAGAAAACTTGAGTTTTGGTTTATGTGCGGTTAGCTCACATTACTGAAAATGATATATAACAAGAGATATTCACGATCAAGTTCTGTCCAGTCTTGTACAGAGTAAATTTTGGCGTAAAAGTAAAGCAAGACGTATTCACGTCAAAATTATTTCCAACTGTGTGCATCACCTTTTTGAAAATGAATTTAAAGTTGTGATAACCGCAGGACCGAAAAAATAGAACACATTTTCCCTTTTTTTCCTGTTCAGGCGCGGGTTTTAATTCATTTTCCTGTTCAGGCGCGGGTTTTAATTCATGCCACATCCGGAAAGATCCCCTTTTTTTAGTTGTACACAGTTTATCACTAGTCGAATATTCGCTGGATTCTGAACGCTGCACAGTGATGCCTCCTCTAATAAAAGTAGGCAAAAATTCTAAATATTTGATAACATGTTTATCAATACATGGCGATCACCAAATATATTTCAATCTTGATGTTATATGAAGCAACATTCGATTCTCCAAAAGTAATACAATGCATTTCCAATATATCACAATCAATTTGTTTTTGCCTTTCTCATATACAAAGTTAAACAATCACTTGAAAAATCGACTAGTAAAAATTGTCAGTAGTGCCATATACCATTCGACTCAGTTCATCGAGCTGAGCAATGTCTGTGTGTGTATGTATGTGTACGTCGCGGTCCCATACGGAGATCCTGAATTTCATCCGGATCCGACTTCCGGTTCCGGAGTTATAGGGTAATGTGTGTAAAATATTGTAAGAAACCGTAAAAAAATTCTAAACTGGTCTCAAAACTACACAAATCAATAGCTATTATCAGTATGCAACTAAACAATTCGATTTCGGCTATCGTGGTTCCGGGTCTCCGGTTTCAGTAGCACCGGAAATAGTGGTCATATAATCCAAAATGGATCTCACGCACTTTTCTCAGCCATGGTTTGACCGATTTCCACAAATTTAGATTCAAATGGAAGGTGTCACGGTCCCATACGGAATTCCTGAATTTCATCTGGATCCGACTTCCGGTTCCGGAGTTATAGGATGAAGAGTGTTCAATATTGTATACCGTCACTTAAACCGGCATAACATAAACCGTAAAAAATTTCTAAACTGGTCTCAAACCCGTTATTCCCAATCTTAGGTTCAAATGAAGGATCTTATGGTTCTACCCAAAATTACTGCATATTTACAGATACAACGAAAATTTGAATCGTCGTTTAGAATACGATGGCATAATCGTATAAATTCTTTAAAATTTGTATGAAAACTAGTAGAAACTAGTGTATGATTTATTCTCAATGTTCTACTAGTTAACCCCTTAACGCTCAAAGGAAATATGTTTCCCTTCCATAAAAATCGTTATAGATTTTTCAATTACTATTTAATCGATGTTTGTTTATACTGAATGTTAAAGAGAAATGTGTTTATGAACGAATAAATAAAAAGAACTTTCAATCTTTATTGCTCTAAAAAAGTTTGTGCAAAATGACGTATAGAAAATAAAACACATAATAAATGTGTTATGTGCAACGTCCACAAGTACATGAAATCGTTTCGTAGAATGCCATAACTAACTATTTATTTTACTATTCTGATAATTAAAGTAATTCAAGCTACAAATAAATTACGATCTAATAAACCCAACTATTCTTTTATTTATTTCTAAGAATCATCGGGAAAATTTTTTTTCATGAAATTATAGGAAACTTATGCATCCTGCTATGTTTTTCTGGTATTATTCTTTTAATTTACACCCCCAATAAGAGGGTCGGAAGACCGAGTGACATATACAATTCAATCCAGCTCGATGGACCTAACAAACGCCTGTGTGTGATGTGTGAATGCATGTACACTCACTTTTCTCCGAGATGATGAAATTTTAGCCATCTTTGGCTTAAATGAGAACCTTTCCCAATGGAAAATTTTTGAATTTCATACGACTTCCGTTTCTATAATAACAGAGTGAAAAAAATGTGAAGTGTTAGTAAAGATGGTCTAATTTCTCAAAAACAGTAAATCCATTTGTCTATTTCACAGGTCTGGCAAGTTGGCCATCACAGAAACTCACATCCGAAACACCGATCCCCGGAATTCAGTTTCGGAAGTACCGGAAAGAATGATCAAAAACCTCCAGAATTCAACCAATATATTGATCAAAAACTTCCAGCTCAACCGATTTAATCAAACTTAGATTGAAATGAAGGTCTTACGGTCCTTTACAAATCTTGAATTTTTTAAACTATTTCGATTTCGAGGCTATGCTAGTTTACTTCCGAGCAAATGTCCCTGTTTTCATTCAATAAATAGTTTTCCAAGAACCAAAGTAATATTGCTGAGAAAACAAGTCACATGAGACTAACATCATCGCACCACTAAGTGGAATAATACAGGTTTCTGTAAAAATAGTTACTAGCGAGAGTAATAGTTAAAATCTCACTTGAAACGTTCTTGAGAGTCATGCGATGCAATTATGAACACATGACACAAAATTGCTTCGATAAAACATAGTACGATAATACTTCGATCGTGATAAACAATCTATTTCACACTTGATCGTTAAAAATCACTCAAATTCTTTCAATCGATATTTAAAATTTAATTGAAACAACCAGCACAATCGTTATGTCTAAGTTCTTATGATTTCCATCTATTTAGCTTTAAACGTGGGGTAAGATTTTCATTTTCGACCTCATAAACTATTAAGGTGAATTTCCAAAGAGCATACATAGATTACTAGTGAACATAAATTACTAGTGATCATAAATTACTAGTAAACACTCGACTAATCAACAGTTCGGATAAAAGGGGCTGATTTGGCTTGAGCAGCTAACGAAATTCATGAATAGAATTCTAAGTAGCCCGTTTTACCTTTTTTTATATATATAAAAAATAGGTATAGAATTCGCTCAAACTTTCGAAAATTTTTCCGAGGCTCGGAGGGCCGAATGACATATACCAATCGATTCAGCTCGACGAACTGATCAAATGTCTGTGTGTGTGTGTGTATGTGTGTGTGTCTGTATGTGTGTTGTCAACTAAGAGGTCGAGATCTCAGAGATGGCTGGACCGATTTTGATCAAACTAGTCGCAAATGAAAGGTCTCCCCGTCACCCAGAACGCTATTGAATGGTTTTGAGATCGGATGTTTACTTTTTGAGTTATACAAAGTTTTATGTCAAAATTTCCAGTTTTTCGACAGTATCTGTCACAATTGACCTTGAAAACAGAATATGTTTTCAGATTTAGATTTCGCACGATAATACCTATCCAACAAGCCATAGATTGTTAAAATCCGTCCATTTTTAACGGAGATATCGAAATTTTTGTGTAAACGTTTTTTCCCTCTATTCCAGCAGTAGGAGTTTTGAGCGCTGTATGACAAAGCAATGCTTGGGAGCAACGGAAAACACGATTTTTTATTCTGTTACATACAATTGTTTCTAAGTACCAAAAAGACTGTGTACAGCATCCTTTTCCATGACATTTAGCCTCGGACCGATTTTAGCACGGCTCGTTTTTGGCAACATAATCGTTCGAATATGCCATATATAAACCAGATGATGGCAGATTTTTTTTTAATTATATTGTTTTAAACTACTTACAGCAATAAATGCTGGAAGAACATAACATCCATATACCATTCGAATCAGTTCGTCGAGATCAGCAAATGCGTGTGTGACAAATAATTTCACTCAATTTTCTCGGAAAATTTTTTTTCTACAAATTCAGATTCATACGAAAAGTCGTATGCTCCCAAACAAAGTTCCTGACTTATGTTTGGTTCCGACCTCTGGTTCCGGAACTACAGGATGATATATGAAACGAAATCAAAATTGTGTAACTCATTCTACTCGTAGATGGCTGAACCGATCTAAGATTCAAATGAATTCTAAGAATCATCTAAGATTCAAATGAAAAGTTTCAAGATTTTATAAAACATTTTGCTCTTCAGCCAGATCCAACATCCGGTTTCGGGGATACAGGGTAATTGGTATAAAAATGTCTATTCCACATAAATTAATCAGGTTTATCGGGTTAGCTGATGTGGATAGCCGATAAAAAAAATTAACTTTTTGTCGATTCAGAAGGCACCTAAAGATTTAATTCGTGCTATGATTTCTCAAAGATGTCTTCACTGATATTCAAATATTTTGAAACAAATGTAAACTATACAGCTATTCAGGTGAATTTATCTGACTTCGGCCATTCCGATTTTAGAATTCCGGTTCCAGTATAAAATCGTTTCTCAAAGCTCAATCGTTTTCTCAAAAAAAGCCTAATCAAATATCAGAATTAATTAATTTTATACATACATACAAAAATTAATTAATTTTATCCAATTATGACTTCCGGTTCTCGAATTACATGATGATGAATTTTTAAAATTCAAACCGATATAGAAGATGGGATTGAGCTTCAAAAGTTGGACTCAAAACTGTTGTAATTTATTCGTCATATGGCCATACGAATCGGTTTGGGTTATGCTGGTTCCTGAATACCGGCTCTGGAAGTACCTTAAATTACCGTAAACTCTAAAGTGGAACTTACATATCATGGCATCTTTAATCGATTATCACACTTCTAGATTTAAATTCGATCCGATTTGCAGTTTCGACATTACAGAGTAATGAGTGTTTAAATTTTCAAACTGTCGCTTAAAACGACGGTCATTAAAATAATGTCATGAAAACAGATTGGTAAAAAAAGGTATCATCTCACTGCTAGGTGGATTAAACACGTTTTTAAGTAATTATCCACACCAGGCACATACCCAGAAAAAAATCGCGAAGGGATGGTGGTGAGGTTCATAATATTGGGAACATCGGGGCTAAATCGGTCACTTTTGAGAAATTGAAAAAAAAACATCCACCAGTCAATTCATGAATCGAAATAATAGTAGTTTTATAAGGTATTCAAGCTGTCTGGTTTAACCGCGTGTCCGGTATAGCCGCTGTCTTCCCTAATAATTTATTAAGTGCTGGGGAAGGAGGTGAGGGGTTTAACCCTGCGAAAGAAATTCTAAAATACTTCTAGAATACATTGTTCAGCTTCTATGCAGCGAGATAGTTAAAGCGGAGCTTGTTCTTGTACTTTCAAGGTCTCAAATGTTCCGCGTGTACTTTTCAGCAGTAAGAAAGTTGATGTTTTAGGTAATTGTGGAATTTCTGGTCGTTTGGGCAATTACAACCGATTTCTGCCCATTAGAAATTGTAGATACAAAACATCCACTTTTTTACACCTTTGTATGGACGAAATAAAATAAATCTTCCAGCACCACAACTTCAAAAAATTCTGAAGAGTTTATTTCTCATAATTTTTTTGAATATTTTTCGAGTTTCCATCACTGTGCGCTGGGAGAACGACCAACTCAACTGCTCGGCTATAATGCAACCTAGCGAACTTCGGGAAATGGGTCACATGGTATAGCACATTCACACGGCGTATGTTACAGAAACGAACATTATTATTATAATTTTAGCCAAAAAAAGGGGTGAATAAAGTAGGTTTTGAAGGTCAAGCCGTTACTGCATAAAATATGATTGTTAAGTTTGCGACAGATGGTGATTCTAGCATTTTGAGAGGCGCACGTTGACATGGCGTTGTGTGTTATTTATTTGTCTGACCGTTCCCATTCTGTTGGATTTGTTATCGGGTTTCTGAAATCCTAGCGTCAACACAAACAACTTGAAGGGATTGAGATCGACACCTTAATTAATTTATTTTCGGCAGTCCCGCAATTCGTGTCAACAAACAACAGTGGCGGAATACTTGATTCCACATCTCAACTCGGCCGCACAAGCAATGTTGTTTTCCTCGTTGACCTTAGCCTCGACATTTTCACTGCCTGTTTTCTATGAAATGGGTGGAGCCGCAAGTTACCCCATCCCATCTCCCAAAATTCGCAAACATTTGCAAAATGACGAACAAACTCATTCGTAACTTGGTGCCATGTTTGTTGTACGAATGGGATTATTTGTGCGTAAGAGGTAACGTCACTGCGAGCGGCAGGAGAGTGCCGAAAACGGAAACGAAAATAAACCCAAACTCTATATGGAAAACGGTTTTTCTTCTTGACGATAAACAAAGACGAATTCGTCACATTCGCTCGGTTGTCTGTTCCTGAGTTGTTTTATCAACAATCCCGAGAGAAAAGTCAAGTAATGGAAATGAAAAACAACACAAAATATTGTTTGATGTCGACTTGAGTGTTATTGTTTGGAAAGAGCTCTTGCTTTTTTTATTTTCCTTGGTGTGTTACTTGGTTCGAGTCTTCCCCATGGTTTCCATCAATGAAGAATGGACTCAGTTGAACGAAATGCGATCCTTCATTTATGTTTGCAGTTTCCAAAACTTGGGGGAAGCGGGTCATTTCGCCGAACAAGTCATTTCACCGTAAAGGTTATTTTGCCGAAAGGGTAATTTCGCCGAAAGGGCCGTTTTGCCAAAAGGGTTATTTTTTACGGAAGGGAAACTTTACAAAATTTACTAGAAAACTACAAATTCTGGTTATTCATCTAAAATATCTATTTGTATTTATATCTTCTGGATAATTGATGTGGCGCAGCCACATAACCGAAGCTAAGAGTTGGCCGCCGACCCGCTCGTTTGCTCGGTCTACTCAACTAGGTTTCTTTTTGCCTTTCTCTATAGAAAGGTATTAGAATTGCTGGAAAAACCGACTTTCGAACGGAGCCTCTGATACCCATAGTGTTATATACCATTCGACTCAGTTCGACGAGATCGGAAAATGTCTGTGTGTATGTGTGTGTGTGTGTGTGTGTGTGTGTGTGTGTGTGTGTGTGTGTGTGTGTGTGTGTGTGTGTGTGTGTATGTGTGTGCACTTTTAGAAGATATTTGAACGCGCTCAATTTTCTCAGAAATGGCTGAACCGATTTTAACAAACTTGGGCTCGTTTGAAAGCTACTGTCGGGACATTGATCAAGTTCGAAGATCAAATGGCTGTGACTTTTGGTTCCGGAGATATGATTGTATAAGTGACGTAACCGACAAAAAGCGTTGTATTTGAACGCGCTCAATTTTCTCAGAGATGGCTAAACCGGTTTTAACAAACTTGGGCTCGATTGAAAGCTACTGTCAAGTTCGAAGATCAAATGGCTGTGACTTTTGGTTCCGGAGATATGATTGTATAAGTGACGTAACCGACAAAAAGCGTTGTATTTGAACGCGCTCAATTTTCTCAGAGATGGCTAAACCGGTTTTAACAAACTTGGGCTCGATTGAAAGCTACTGTCAAGTTCGAAGATCAAATGGCTGTGACTTTTGGCTCCGGAGATATGATTGTATAAGTGACGTAACCGACAAAAAGCGTTGTATTTGAACGCGCTCCATTTTCTCAGAGATGGATGAACCGATTTTAACAAACTTGAGCTCGTTTGAAAGCTACTGTCAGGTCATTGATCAAGTTCGAAGATCAAATGGCTGTGACTTTTGGTTCCGGAGATATGATTGTATAAGTGACGTAACCGACAAAATGCGTTGTATTTGAACGCGCTCAATTTGCTCAGAGATGGCTAAACCGATTTTAACAAACTTGGGCTCGTTTGAAAGCTACTGTCGGGCCATTGATCAAGTTCGAAGATCAAAAGGCTGTGACTTTTGGTTCCGGAGATATGATTGTATAAGTGAAGTAACCGACAAAAAGCGTTGTATTTGAACGCGCTCAATTTTCTCAGAGATGGATGAACCGATATTAACAATCTTGAGCTCGATTGAAAGCTACTGTCAGGCCATTGATCAAGTTCGAAGATCAAATGGCTGTGACTTTTGGTTCCGGAGATATGATTGTATAAGTGACGTAACCGACAAAAAGCGTTGTATTTGAACGCGCTCAATTTTCTCAGAGATGGCTGAACCGATTTTAACAAACTTGAGCTCGTTTGAAAGCTACTGTCAGGCCATTGATCAAGTTCGAAGATCAGATGGCTGTGACTTTTGGTTCCGGAGATATGATTGTATAAGTGACGTAACCGACAGAAAGCGTTGTATTTGAACGCGCTCAATTTTCTCAGAGATGGCTGAACCGATTTTAACAAACTTGAGCTCGTTTGAAAGCTACTGTCAGGCCATTGATCAAGTTCGAAGATCAAATGGCTGTGACTTTTGGTTCCGGAGATATGATTGTATAAGTGACGTAACCGACAAAAAGCGTTGTATTTGAACGCGCTCAATTTTCTCAGAGATGGCTGAACCGATTTTAACAAACTTGAGCTCGTTTGAAAGCTACTGTCGGGCCATTGATCAAGTTCGAAGATCAAATGGCTGTGACTTTTGGTTCCAGATGTATGATGGTATAAGTGACGTAACCGACAAAACACGTTGTTTTTTACCGCTCTTATATATAAGGGTGCCAAAATTTTGGGATCACATCTATTTTTGTTAAGCTCTAGTGCTCAAAAGTTTAAGCACCTCGAAAAAAGCCTTCATGCAAAATTTGACCTAAATCGGAGATGCTTAAGGGGTGCTGCCCGGTGATAAAGGTTTGACAATTTTCGATCTTGAAAAAGCACCATAGGGGGGAGTACATGAAATTTCCAAAATCGAAAATTTTTTTTGATGCCGAAACTCTTAAAACTGCATGAAACATCGAAATTTAGTGTCATCTCAAAAAAAAATTTTTTTGAAAGAATCAACTTTCTGGGACTTAGAAAAATTTTCATATTTTCCCAATATGTCCCAAAAAGTCGACTTTTTCAGAAAATTTTTTTTTCGAGATGACACTAAATCTCGACGTTCCATGCAATTCTAAGCCTTTTGTCATCAAAAATTTTTTTTTCGATTTCGAAAATTTCATGTACTCCCCCCTATGGTGATTTTTCAAGATATATGAAAATTCCACTAAGTGGACTAAGAAGGGTTTTGACTTTCTCTATAGAAAGGTATTCGAATTTTTTTAGATTAGTATCACTGTTCTCATACAAATAGGCAACGCAAATGTCAAGCACTAGCTTGGAAAAATGATGCTGACTGTGTGACATAAACACTGAAGCATGCTTTTGTGAACTACTCGAATCAATCTGAATCAATTGGTGTCAAAATTAGTATCCAAAATTATTTAATAAAAGTATGAAACATATTTTCATGAGACTGTTATGAAAGAATAGAAAGGCATTATCACACCACTAGGTGGATTAAGAAGGGTTTTTTCAGTTAGGTTACAGGTCTGAACGAGCGGTAGCGAGGTCGGATAGCATACGAACCAAACGATGTGGCGAAGCCGCATTAGATATTTTTTCATCTGCATTCAGTATCAGAAAATACCGCAAACAATTGCTTGATAGATACACTAATAAAGTCAATAAGTTTTTTTGGGAATTCCGTTCTGAGGATCATGAATAAACCTATAAATATGGTCTTTGGAACATTTCAGAAGTACGATTCTAGGTCAACAAGAATGAAGTAAAAATAATTGTTTTTTAATGTGGAACACATTTTTGTTTTCTATATAGGGGTGCAAATTAGAAACTCAAGAAATATAAACGTAGAAATGTGGTCAGGTTTTGAACAATTACAGCTCAGTCAATTTTGTATCAATGTCATGTCACCATTTGATTCTAAATATTTCTAAGTTTTGATTTGAATGTATCAAGCCACGTATTTTTAATTGTATATTATTGAAATGTTGATTAATAGTCTATTTTGTCTGCTAAAAATCTCCGGCGTAGCGGATTTTCCTGCCATAGTCGACGGTTTTGAAGGAGTTAGAGATATACCAATTAGAAAGCATCGCTCTGGTTGGTTAAACTTTCTTTTAAGCTTATAACTTCTGACTTAGTGCACATATCTAAAGTCCCTATCTAACAACTCAATAAGAAGCTAAGTTGATTCAATCGATTGAAAAAACTTTATCATCCATTTAGTAAAGTGATAAATTTTGTCCATTTCTAAAAAGTTTATTGGTTACCGACACTCCAAGAAATTTCGCTAATAATTGAAAAATATAAGTAAAAACTGCATTTATTCAAAGAAAACATGAATTTATTCTTCTCGGAGGCGTTTTGGACAAAAGTCTTCTTTGTCTGATGGTGACTTCCCCTTGGCTCCCTTGGCCAATGATTTGGATAGTGCCGCCTTTGGTGTATTAGGCCGGTCTTCTACCGGCTTCGCGGGATTGAATATGTCGAATTTATTGGCTTCTTATCCACTTTAATGGCATTAAACAGTGCATTAAAGTTCATTTTCCTTGACTTGGACGATTTGTTTGAAGTCGCCATGGCTAACAGAATCAGAGAACCAAAGATTTTACTGATATGACGGATGTATTGAAGCCTTCAAGTTGTCCACGTGTTGCATATCCCCCGGGATGCCAAGTATAAAAATGATTAGCTAGCAAAAACGAAAAGATCGCGCCTATTTTTAAAAGTCTGTAATTCTGACGAATGTCTGAAATTGAACAGACTTGGGATCTCTGCATATCACTGACAATTTTTCGCGATTTGTCGAAAACAATGGGGTACCGGTAGTCAAACAACTTCTGGTGCTGGGAACCGAAATCGGTAGACATTTTAAAAATGACGAAAAAAAACTTTGGTTGCGAAAATTTCGATAGTACACGAAATAGATCGATTTCACCTCATAAATATTCAATCCACTCACCTTTTTGATGAATGATCTTTAATTTATGATCCTATAAAAAAAAGTTATAAAAAACTTTTGTGTTGATTTTCATGCAATTAAAATTTGTTTCAAGGGCAGCAAAAAGTACAAGCGTCTGTTTGCGTGCTGGTATTACATACACATGACATTTCTCGGAATGACGCTATCTGCTATCTGTCAAATGCTACGGTGGGGTGCCGGCAACCGAACACCTTCACCTACACGTCAGTGTCTCGTCAATCTCGAAAAACTGATGTGCGACGTGCAATACAAAATTGAAATAAAATAACATCTCTTGGATATAGTTTTGGTATTTTTGTATAATTTGTCTTTTTTTAGATTTTTGTATTTTAAATATACAGTACTATCACAATGTTTCAGTGCATCTAATCGAACAAATCGATGTTACCTTTGCTGTTCTTTTGTTTCACAGTTTTTTTCTGTTTCTAGTTTCATTTGATTTTCACTTACATGTTATCTAATCGAGAAAAATAATTTAAAAACCCATTGATAGCTTTAAGAACGCTAGTATCTAATTTCATTCCAGATCTTTAGCTCTTAGACTATAATCTCTGAAATCATTCCCCAAACATAACGTGCTTAAAATATCGATATGGAAAGATTGCAAGCATAATAGTATACTTTTCCCGAGAACAACTTGTTTTCCAGTTCAATCTCACGAATGCTATAGCTTTCAATCGATTCTCTTCAAGGGCCAAAGAAAATAACATCCCACCTGACCCGGTTCGCCACCGTTCACCTCAATCAATCAGAATTAGATAAAGTTTCACCATGTACGATATAAATCAAACTCAACCAACCCCTTGTACCATTAATTGTTGCCTCCTGATAAGTTTTTTTTTCAACCAAACCCAGCCGTAGAACCCTTTTCATGGACCAGTTTTCATTGCTAAATTCGCTCGTGCCTCCAGTTTTTGCACAAACTGAGAAACGCAGAACCGTAGGTGTTTGTGTGCGCGTGACCAACGTACCTAAACTCATCACACAAGACGCCCACATATGAACTTCAATTCTACGACTGCGGTACTGATTAATATTCTCGAGACATCACAATCAAAACAAAAAGCCCTCATCTCTTGGTCGAGCCTGGAACCGGTCGCTGTTTGTATACATATGGATGTAGCAGCAAAACCTGTTCTTCGTACTAGATAACGTGAGACTAAGAACGGGGTTAGCTATGGTAAGACGAAGAGCTTAGGATTTTGTGTCGAGCATGCGGGTGCCCTGATGTTATTTTGTTTTAGGGCGAGCTTAAATGAATATTGTTTTTAAGAACGCCACGAATTCAACGTCGATCAACTAGTAAGTTTTTGCCACTAGGTAAAGAGCAGAAATAGACAGAACACATCAAAATACTCTAGCTTCAAGGCTTCAACATATTCTGTTTCTTTTAATCAGATTAAATTCATCTTTATTTTGCATTATTACGATTTCACAACCGTGGTCTTGAGTTGTAGAGTAAACAACGTGTTGAAGCTTCGACTCTCGATGAAGACTTGTCTTCCTACCGGAGCACGAGTGCTTCCAGCACATTACCAGCATCTTTTGTCTGTAAACAACGGAGATTTCGAGTATCAACCAAAATAAAACTAAATGGCGAGCCGGTTTCCTTCGAAAGACACGAATTAGGCATGGAAAGGAAATTAAGAAACGAAGCAAATAATCAGATGCTTTTAGAGGAGGTGGCATAAATCGATAAAAAACAAACCCAGATTAATGGTGTGTACTCGAGGGAAGAAGGCGAGGAGCCAAAAAATAAGCAGTAAAATCACGAACAGAACCGGTTCCTGTTTTGCAGTGATGGTCCACCGCACTCAAGAAGTAGGTAAGTAAGAAGTTGCTCGCTGTCCGAAGCGAAACGAAAGCCCGTGCCCGACGTAAACAACATCAGCCGTGTCGTGATTCATGGTCCACGGCCGGAGGAACGGTGAGTGTATGCGGCAGCAAAAAGCCAAGGGCTCGTTCTGTTCCTGCGATTGGCTTGGCGATTGTGCTGAAGAACTGAAAGAAAGAAACGGAGTTTAGGTAAAGTAATAAAATGTCAGAATAAAAAACGGGGTGTAAACAGATATGGTTTGATTGAATCCACCACCAGTCAAATTCGATCCAACTGTTTCAATGTAGCTTCTGCTATTGGGATGAGTGTCAACAATAATAAATGTAAAATTTGATCACTTAAACACTCGAACAGACCGAAAAGCCAACAATGCAAGAGGAAATTGTAGGGAGAGATGTTTTAAATTGTTTTTCTTAGGGGGTACACATTAAATTTCGGACATCAAAACAATTGCAGCAAATAAAAAAATATACACATAATTCAACAAAAACCGGTTGTTTATTTCAGAACAATAGAATTATATGAATATTATAAACAATTGATAAAGATGTTAAACCTTCTTTTTGTAAAATTCTTGAACTTTCTGTGGTACACCCGTCATCTGGTTCCGTACGGTACCCTGAGACAAACCTGCGGTGACGCTTCTCCATCTTCTCTTGAAATCATCGGTACAATTTTCTTTCGTCTTAGTTTCAAAGAGTTCCCACTTGACGAGTATAGTAAAAATCGATCTAGTCCAGGTATATGACATCCGGCCCTTCGGGCCATGATTCAAAACTCTTTTTCACAATGTTTGCAAAGTTTTTTTTACATGAGATAGGTAAAACTATGAAATGGTACACATTTCGACTGATTGGTTTGACTGATTTTCACATTCTAAGAAAAGATCTTATGATCCCATAGATTACTATGAAATTTCATCTAGATACGCCTTGTGGATTAGCAGTTATAAGGTGAAAAATGTTCGTCTATGTCTACATAGTTTTTCTCTGGAAAGAAAAATGTGAAACTGTGCACTTTAGATTTAAATGAAATGATTAATTTGAAATAAATGATGGGTCGATTCCCATCCCCGCACATAGGGTCAGAAAATTTTTCTGGCCCGAAGAGGCGAATGACCTTAAGGTTAAAACCTCTATAATCGAATCAAAAAAAAAATTGATTGACAGTTCAGTTTTTCGCGCATTTCTACGAAAATTCACTTTTAGATTTTGAACATCTGTATTTTTCCACTTTGCTTGTCTAATTTTAACGGATATTAACATTTTTCCTTGAACACTCGCAAGAGCAATACTCTCGGGCAGCGAAGAAAAGATTTGTTTGTCCTCGTCCTTACTTTCGTGCTTGGGTCGTGCAAGACGACAATCGAAGTACACAAGGAGGCGGTGGGACCCGCGCTGACCGGTTTTTCAGTCGTAGCTGGATCAAGTCGAACTCCCTGCCGCGCCTGCCGGTGCTGTCCCAACCCGGCCTGAGACCAACCGGTTATGTTCGTTCAGTGCTGTAGAGTGTAGTGTGTAAGCCAAGTAGCTTAATTTGAGCATTTTACAACTGTTATAAGCTCAGCTCAGGCACACATGCATACACGATATAACGAATGCATACGCGCACTTCTGTATGAAAGAAAATAAAATGCGAGAGGTGATTGTTTTTCGTGCAAACATTAGAGATTCAATTGCCTATAGCCTTAAGCCTTAAGAGAGCACGTACTTTTGGGTTTCTGACAGGGGGCGAACCTTTCCTGATGATTTCTGCTTTGTTTTCCAAAATGTAAAAAACACGAGAAAATCGAACAATGAAATCTTTGTTAGCCAAAACCGGAGGCTTGCGCATTTGAGACACGGCGAGCAGTGTGAAATTTATGGAACGAAGGGTAAAATTTCACAATGCCATTATAAAAGCCATAAAGTATCAAATTTAATCATTAAATTTGATTCCCCAGGCACACAATCATAAACTGGTGTTGAAGTGATCTGAATATCTAATCGCGGGTGCTAGCGACTTTGCGGGTTCCATCACAAAAACGCAACAGCCGTGGAGGATTGGGTGAGACGAGGTGGGCTGGTGTCCGTTGGTTGGCCGGTTGGTTGAGAGACAGGGGAATATATCTGATGGTTCATAAATTCAGGGACGAGCTCTGTTAATAGCACCTTTATAATTTGTATACGGCATTTCGGTATCTGAATAGGGGTGGCAATAATTTGGATACCCTTGCGAAAGAATTGTTGATTTATAACTTGATATCGGAAACTCTATCGAGAAAACGATATGATTTTGAGCTTTTTAACAACGTGCTCTTTGTATAACAATACAGGTGGTTAAACCGGCATATAGTTTTAAGTGCATAAGATAACATTTCAAACATAGAAATATTTATCAGAAACTGAAAAAGTTGGCTTTCTGAATTTATGCATGTCGCATTAGTTTCAAAGTTAACATTGCCGTTATTCTATTGCAGAATACCCATCATCATTCGCCAAACTGATTGAAAAGATCGTGACATCTGTGAAAACCTTTCTGTCTCGTTCAAATGATTAGTATTCCAACCCTGGTACGACCTATCACAAACAACTAATGGAACACCCCCAAACCGACAAATCCCAGTGCGAGAAAGCCGGTCGTAGTCGTAAATAAGCATTTTCTCTCTGTGCTTGTTTTTGCGTGTGCTTATTTCAACCATCCAGTGATTGACTGCTGCAGGATAACAGGCAATTTAATTTTTACAACCCACTGTAATCTAAATTTAAAATTCAATCTAATAACCGGCAGGCTTGCAATTCTATCTGTAGGAATATCCTTGCTACGAAATGTAAAATCGTATGTATCCTGTTCGGAGTTTTTCTCATCTGATCCCGTTCCTATAGCAGTTCCATCATCATTTGGTCTGTCATCTTGGATCATCAAACGCAAGTTGATTGTTGTCGTTCTGCCAGTGATTCGTGACGAATCGGACCCGCATCTTGAAGTAGGAAAAACGAAAAAAGTTAGTCACGGTACGCGGACCCAAGAATGGGAATTGAATTCGAATATAGCAAAGCGGACTGAGAAGGGTGTATTGAAAGCGAATAAAGCCCATAAAACCACGTGAGACTGTTCGCCGAGAAGAGCTCGAAGATGTTTTATTCCAAGATGGATGGCAGGCTATTGAGAAACCCAAAGAAGGTCGGTCTCAGTGCGTGACTAAATAAATAAATAAAAACAGGCAAAAAACTAAAAGAGATGATAGTGATGGGGAATATTGAATTTCAAGATTGTTTGTACATAATTGCTTGAGAAGGACATAAGTTTACGGTTAACAATTAAAGTTTTAGATTAGGATTCTTGCCATGTTCATTCAGTCATCATCGGAAACCATGGATGTCATGGTGTGCAGATATACTTCCAATCAAAATTTTACATAGTTGCACATCATTTTTTTTCAAAAAATCTCGAGTAAACGAGATATAAATATCTCAAGCTAGAAATTTTGCTCAAATGCCCCGAATTTAGTGATTCTTGTTTGCATCTCGCAGTAATCTACTTTTAATATTTATATTTTAGTTCACGACTAGGACGTTAGAATTAAATTAATTTTAACAGCTTTTTGCCATTCTCATATAAAAAGGCTACGCAATTACTCTGAAATCCGATTTTTGATCCAAAGCCTGGAGGAACAAGTAAAAAAAGACTCATTATTATTTCCTGTTTTTCATTTTTATTTGAAGTTTTTTTACTTCCGATGCCTCTGAATCCGAAATCGCAAGTACTGAGTTGAGTTTATGTCGCCATCAATCAACAAAATCTACAAACTTTAAGATTTGACAGCTTCAGTTTTGTGCTTCCTTTTTAAGTTTTGAGATTCCAAAACTAGTAGAAGATCCGAAGAAAATTAAGGAGATTTTTTTTCATTCATTTTATTATTTAAAAGATATTTTTATTCAGGCCTATTTGCGTACAAGCTATACGTGGCCGATTGAGCCGATTTTTTAAATAAATTTTTTTTTTGAGTTGGATCTCGTTGTCACCCTTTTTTCTAGGGGGAGAAGGGATTGAGGGGCACTTCGTTCGTGGTTCGTCTCGTCATCCATTGCCGCATCGGTGGTATTGTTGTTGATTTCGTTGCTAGTTGCTGCAGATGCGCTTTGTTGTACATTGTTTGCAGTTGCTGGTTGGTTGGATGGTAAGTTGTTAACTGTAGCTGGTGTACTTTGTTCTATAGGGGATACGTTGGATGGCTTCGTTGAAGGGGATGCTTCACTGTTGTTGATGACTGTCATAGGTGTACTGGGGTTGCTTAGGGTTGGTGTGAAGGAAGCACCGTTGTCCTTTGGTGTGGTTGTCTCGTTGTCCAGTTTATCACATGGCTTACCGTAGTGAACAGCTTTTTCCAATATTGACATGTGGCCATCTGATTGTCGTAGGTAACAAGTGATTTGCACGGAATTCTTGTATCTTGACCGAAAATCACATAAAAAGGTATAGGCCTCTTCAAGTGTATACGTAATAAACGTACGCCATTTAGAATACCGGGGAAAAAATTCTTCCACTTTTCTTTTTCGATAGAGAGAATCTCTCCGTATTGAGCACTATCTTTCATATATACTGGAATGTTGTACTTAATGTTCTCGTGCTCCACATAGTGCACATTGTTATTGGCTTTTGCGAATTGAATTGCATCCAACTCTTTATTAAATGGATGCAAACAACATTATTTGTCTTATTGCATTGAAGTAAATGCACACGTTTAATGTCAAGATGCATTTGCTCCTTAAGCAAACCTTCAAGTTCTCGTATCGAAGGTCGAATTTTGCACTGCCTGAAGTCAACAACAATTGTATTCTTTCGTGTCGGCGGTAGCTTTTGTTCGTTTGGTTCGCTCATTTCGAGGTCGTTCTATTGTTCACTACACAATACTGTACTTGGTTTCTTCTGTCCCGAACGTAAACGAACTGGTTTCATTCATTTCATTTGAATGCAAGTTCGTGAAAATAGGTTCTGCCAGCACAGAGAATATTTAGTGAATTTTTTAATGTTTTCCACCTATTAACTAGTAGTTCCGGCCATGAAGAGCAGAGTTTTCATGAAAGACTAAGTGTGAAAAAATCGGGTTGGTCTTCTCCGAGATCCAAATCAAAAATCATATGATCTCATCGATTGCTACTGAGTTTTATCCAAATTTGAGTTTCGGTTTCGGAATTATAGAATGATGGGTACAAAAAATGTCAAGCCGCCATAGAAGTAACGACGTAAAGAGGTACGATATTTTGAAAAATAGTATCAAAACTATTCAGAATTGTCTTGTTAGTTCATGCCCCAAAACCTCACCTCAGCTATATCGAATCCCGGTTTCCAAAGCACCGGTAGTAGTAATTAAATACTTTGAAATTGAGTACAGTACGATTTCTCAGAGATGACTGAACCGGTTATCACATACTTACAGTCAATTAAATGGTGATATGATCACAGCAGTTGCTATTCAATGTTCCGAAACTACGGTGTGATAAATGAAAAATATTTCAAGCCATCATATGACATATCAGCTATCTCGGGGTATGGAAATTTCAATATGTAAGACTTTTTAACTAGTAGCTGAGCAAATTATAATCAGTTATTCTGGTTTTCATAATTCTTGTGAAAGCCAGTAACCGGCTGCTCGACCACCAATGGAAATTGGTCTTCAATGTTAACTTCTCTTTCTGAGCAGTCTAGATAGCCGTGAAGTGTCGGTAGTGTTTTTCAACTGACTAAGATTAACACTACGGTCCACCTGTCCTGATGGTATAAGTCCACCAAACAGTTCCACCCGTTTCCTGTTCCATGTCGTAAAAGACCACTAAATCGAGAGCTCGCCAGTCAAGGTGTATTTCCGTGCCGATGATTGAATGAATAAAGAATCTCAAAAAGGCAGTCGTAACTGGAACATTTGTGGGATTTGCTCTTCCGGAACTCAAAACTCCTTACATAGTTGGGCATAAACTCCTTACATATTTAAGGCATAGACAGAAAATATGCCTATTTTTAGACATATTTGCCGTAGAGCGATGACTTCATATTCTTTATATTCTATGAATTCCAGTGGAGTAATATAGTAGTAAATTCATTACTATTTGTTACAACATAAAATGCTTAGTTTTTTATAGTGTATATAGTGATGAGCTAACGCTGCAGATTGTTTGGCATTCTTTATGGGGTGCCGAATTTACTTATGTTCTTACATATTGCGAATCGTTCTGCATTCTTCCAGGAAAGCAGAATTGTGTCGCTTTTGTGAAATCTCTAAGTCCTCTACGGGGTTGGAGGTTTTATTAAATGTGCATTTTGACATCTTTCAGCACCCTTCGTGGATGCCAAACGTTTTATTTCTTTTTGTTTTGTGCTGTTTTCTTAGCACACCAACTTCACATTTCCCTTCCATGTTCCTTTTATCCTTCCCTTCCCATCGGGAAAATGATGAGGAGCCAAGGAAAGGCACAAATCTTCAAATAACCAAGGGAACGTGTCTCTTGAGCCAAATAGTTCTGATTTCTGTTTCCTGACGACATATGAGCGATGACGGGGTATGAAAATTTCAATTTGTGGACGTTTTAATTAGTAGCTGAGCAAATCAGTATCAGTTATACTGGTTTCCTAATTCTTGTGAAAATCAACGGCTACAGAATTTAAAAAAAATTCTTGATATCACACAGAATTTTCTTTTTAAATTTATTAGTACGTAATATTTATGCTGACTCAAATAGTGAATGTGAAATTATATGTTAGACATAATTTTCCATTCAATGTAATATGAGTTCCGAAATTGTCGTTTACATGTCCATTTTATATTTGTTTATAATTTATTTTTCACGCATTATTCTCAGTTCAGTCAAAGTTGTATCGCTTTTTTGTTTCTGTTTCATTGATAATTTTTCAAATCGCAATTATAATTATATGATAGATTCTATAGACAAACGTATCCACGTCCTACTTTTTCGTACGGTTGCAATGATTAATCTGCCTTGATCAAAGTGTTAGTTATCTTTTAATTTAGACTCGATACCCAGGAATTGAATTAAACATTGTTTGTATATTCTCATCTCTTTCCGTGTGAGATTCCCGTATTAGAGAAACGTGGGGTAAGGATTCCCGGAATAGGGGAACGTGTCCCCTAGGTTTATATATCTTAATTAAAGAAAACAAAACGTGAAAGTTTCATGCATGACTACTTTCAATCACCACCATTTTTCATAATAACGAACAAATACTCGCAGTATGCATTGAAAAATAAATGAAAAATCTCATTTTTAAAATCGCTTTGAAATACTGTTTAGATGAAAAAGTTCGTGGAATTTATTCAGTAAATTAAATATACAAGATTGTTCAAGAAAACCGATATTGTTCCCTTCAAAGTACTCCTCTTCGACTGCAACACACTTATGCCAGCGCTTGATTCAATCCTCGAAAAATTTTTTATATTCAGTTTACAGTATGGCCATCAGAGCCATAATGTCGGATGCGGAAACACGTTCTATGGAGCGGTTTGTTGAGTCGACTGAATAGGAACAGGTCACAGGGAGCCAAATCAGGTGAATTCGATGGTTGCTGAATGGTATTCATTTCGATTTTAGCTAAATCTTCACGGATAATGATGGCATTGTGTGACGGTGCGTTATCGTAATGCAAGATCCACGAGTTGTTTGCCCACAAAACATTTTCGTCGAATTGATTCACACAAAAGTCTCATAACACCCAAATAATGCTCCTTGTTGACGGTCTGGCCTTGTGGAATAAATTCATGATACACAACACCCTTGTAATCGATGGAAACTGTGAGTATCGCTTTCTTTTTCGACTGAAAAACGACTCACAGACTCACGGTCACTTCTGAAACGTTCACAAACTTAGGTTCAAATGAAAAGTCCTGTGGTCCCATACGTAATTCCTGAATTTCATCAGGATCCGACTTCCGGATCCGGAAATATAGGGTAAAGTGTGTTAAAAATTTTATACCATCACTGAAAAGAGAGAAAAACCGTAAAAAGTTTTCAAAATCAACTTCAAATCTTTTCCAATTGATAGTTTTTATCAGTAGACGGTCAAACAAATCTATTTCGGTTATTTTTTTAAGAATCGAAGAAAAATAATTTTAAAGAATACCACAGTATTATATATGATAATAAGTCCCGGGTTGACGGTTCAATGCATAGGACGCTTGGCTTACAAGCCAGCTGTCGAATTTTCGAGCCCCGACCTGCAAGGATTCTTAGTTGTCAGTAGGATCCATAGTACTAGCCATGTAATGATTCTGTACGCTAAGAATACTTTCGGAGCAGTGAATTTTTCACTAACGACTCGCATGCGCGGAGTGTACCGCAGCGCAACTCGCTCGAATACGGGCTTAACTTGTCTACACGTATCGCGCCACTGATCGAATCCCAACTTTGACAGTTTATTGTTAGTAACGTTTCAGTTAAGATCGCGGTGTAAAACGGAATTCAAAAATCAAAAACATTCGTTGCGTCAAGTTTCTTCTTCCCTTCTTGAAAAATTCGATTTTTTGCAAGCAAATGATGTTTTGTGTGCACCGTGTAAAATTTGGAAAATTGTTTTTCTGTAAAATATGAATATTCATGGTTCTTACACGAATTTTTGTATCTTTATTAGATTTTACAGTATAGGCTGTTGAAAAAAGGCTCCTTATTGTAAACGCGCTACTTCAAAAAAATCATATCTCGAAAATTCCACGTACCATATTGAAATTAAAAAAAAAAAAACGATTCGAATCTTTTCGAGTTCCTTACCGAAAAAAATAGTTAGATGAAAAAAAAATTGGGTGGCTGATTTTGCGTAGAATGCCCCATATACATTTCAATTTACGCGGAAACAACGGGGTAAAATTCACCCCCATTTTTTATTTGAATCAAGGTTTTAGTTTTTTTCGTGGAAAAATACTTTCCAGATGTAGGTTTGTCATTCATTATACTGATAACTTAATTGATAAGTATTGTAAGCGATTTCCTAAGCATATTGCCTCACACAGTTCAAGTAATTTTGTCCCCAGATGGCGTTTGACGTTTCTTTGACGTTTATTAAATTGAATTGCGAACACGTCATCTTTTTTATACCTGAGTTTTGAAATACGTAGAATTGGCACAGAAGTTTACTGGTTACGTAACTAAAATCGTCCTTTTAACTTTAAATAAATACTATAGACCGAACACAAAAGACGACAATAATTAGCATTTTTGCCTCTATCGCATAGAAAGGCTGTGCAATCACTGTGAAATCCGACTTTTTAACCGAGGCCCGGAAGGCTGAATATTATATCCCAATCGACTCAGACTTAACGAACTGAACAAATGTCTGTGTGTATGTCCGTCCGTGTATGTGTGTATGTATGTAACAAAAATAGGCACTCACATTTCTCGGAGATGGCTGAGCCGATTTTCACAAACTTATATTCAAATGAAGGGTCTCGTTGTCCCATAGCCTGTTATTGAATTTCATTTGGATCCGACATCCGGTTCCGGAGTTACATGGTAATAAGTGAAACTTAGAGAAAAATTGGGCACCCAATTTGCTCTAAAACGACTCAACCGATTTTCACAAACTAAAATTCAAATGAAAGGTCTTATAGTTTTCTAAAAATCTCTAGAACGTTTTATCCGGATCCGATTTTGATTTCGATTAAATGGAAAATTGCCATTTGCATTTTTTCACAACGGATGGTCAAAAACAGATCAAAATCCCATGAAACTGTCTAATAAATTTTTCTAGGTTGCAGCACTTGTTAGTTTGTGGGCATAAAAACTTGATTCGGCACTACTGGTCCCCCCTTTTTCTGTACCGGAACTACCGAAAGTAGCGAAGAAAAACTTCAAAAACAGAACTCACTTCGATTTCTCGGCGATGATTGAACCGATTTTCACAAATCTCGATTTAAATTAAAGCTCATATTGCCTTCAAAGCTACTGTGAAATTAGATCCGGATCCGACTTCCGATTCCGCAGTTACAGGGCGATGAGTATCAAAGTTTTCAAGCCGCCATATAGAATGAATTTTGGTTTTTACAAATATGATTAAAGCATAGTTACCAAAATATTATAGTAATATCTTTCAGCTAGGACAGCGAGTGTGCTCAACTGAAAGTCAATGGAATTAAATGGAATGGAATGTTTAATAGTTCAAGAAAATCATATGCATTTATCCTATACCTACACGAAAGCGTCATAAAATTCTATACTGTATAAAATTGTTGTAAAGTTGGCTTCTACCTGACGTAATATGTCGATATGAAAAAAGCTACAATATGTTTTTTCGTTACAATTGATGCGAGGTTTGCGAAACAAATTCGTACATCGTTCTTTTCGTTTTCACATTAAATGCAACAGGTGCTGATGTTCTCTAAATGTAACATCCAGTGACTTCAAAATAACCACCTTCAGTTTGATACTCGAAATGCCCTACTTCGACCGGGGATAATTCTGGGAATACATCGCGATGGGAATAATATTTGAATAAATTTTCACCCAACCATGTCGGGTGCAGATTTGTTTATATTGAATATAAAGTAAAATAAAACTCGTTAAACGTATAAAAACAACTTGTTCATTATCGTTCTCCAACGGTATAGTCTATAGCGTGTGAAAGAAATCACCATGCCATATTTTCACGAATTGTACGGATTATATATAAACAAAACCTTTGCTCCCTGAAAAAATTCATGTTCTTATGCCGCGGCAATTCTAATTCAAACAAAAATCGTCAGACAATCATTCAGGAATTATTTATACGAGCTAATTGCGTTGTTATTGTTTGAGAACGCCAAGCTCTGGTACGGTTAGGTGGCCTTACTCGTCGAATCCAGCTGAATTTAAATTTTAATGCATCAACACTGCTTGCGAAGTAGTTAGATTGTGATGATGTCTAAATTTTCTTCCTTCAAATAATCATTTTGATTTCTACAGGAAATCATTCTTGATTCACTTTTTTTACATTTCGTCTTCGAATCGTCAGTGCACAACTGTTTGGTATGGACGAGTCGAAGACATGGTTGGGCACATAGCAAGCACAAAAATGGTGAACCTCTAAATGACCTTCCCGATTGCCAAATAGTTTGAATAAATATCAGCCAACTTTTCTAATACGTAAATGTATCTCAAAGAGGCGGAGTGTACGATTGTTCCCTAATATGCAGTTGTAATATTTTAAACATTAGTCATTCGCGACCTAAACGACAGCTAAGCTGCATATTTCTTTCTAAACAACCGCACGAGCTCATTCAGATGATTTGATTTCAGCCCAGTTCGAATTGTATAGCGCGTTATTAAATTATGACCTGTGATTTGAGCTATCAATCATACCGGTTCTCATTTATCATTCCTTCAATTATCTTTTCTAGTCGTCATCATCATCGTTGTCGTCTTTGCATTCATTTCCAGCTTAGCTGATGCTGAATCTAACAAGCTGATTTCTTTTTCCTTCAAACATCCAGCTAAGCCAAAGAAAACGGCAATCTCCGTTTGCTTATTCACCGAAAAGATCCACCAAAGAATAGATACAAAGACGATATCAAAGATGATGACTACGAAATCATATTGAATGTTCTACAATTCACCAAAACAGTAATAATCATTCTGATTACTTTCGGAATGCTCCCAGCACCCTCACTGCAAGCCAGTACAACCGATGAAAAATAGTTTTTCATCCTTCTTTAGTGGAATGGTTCATGCAGGCAGGGAGATGCTTCAGACAACTCCGTAATATCCCTCGATTCGGTACTTCCAAATGATGACGATCTTTATGTACAGTTCCATACAGCACGGTGTGTATTTCGTGTATTTTTTCATATCAGGCTCTAGTGCTGTCTAATCTCTATCGTCATGTTTAAAAATAAGTTTGGTTCGATCGAAACACGAAGATTGTCCGAATTAGTCATTATTTGAGGTATTAACTGTGGAAGAATGAATTTTTCGTTTTGTTTACCGAAATCGGAACAATTTTTTGTCGTTATGCGTGTTTTTGAAGTGAATTAACTTGATTCTAATCACAGGAAAGCAGTACTGCACAGTGTGTTCGAATCAATTTTGGGCATGAACTAAACTGTATATTTTCTTAGAATCAACATGTCAGAACTACATATTCATTCGTGTAGGCCGCGAAAGAAATTTTCAAACTTCAATGGTTAATAAGGAATTAAGAGAACAATACCTTGTTTTCATCTAGTCATAATTGAATCCGTCGGTAGCTACATAACCGCTTTTCTTAGACATAGATTCAAATAAAAGGTCGTGCGTTTCCATAGGCTGCTATTGAATACTATTCGGATCCAACTTCCTGATCCGGAATTACTGGGTCGTCATATAAAGTGACGATGTAAAACACCTAAAAATGCTCGAAAATGAAAAAAATGTACTCAAATCTACTTTAATTTGGAGGACATTTTAGTTGATGGATAAACGAACCGATTTGAATACCTGTAAATAGATCTCAGTTTGGTTTTTCAAAGATTTACCGACATTCGCAAACTTCGATTCGAATAAAAGATTTTGCGATCTCAGGGATCATTGTTGAACTTTGTTCGGACTTTAAGTCGTCTTTGAAGGTGCAATAAACGTAATAAAATCTACAATGTGTAGTTCTAGTTAGTTGATGGCAACTGGTCTCGGATATACCCGTCTTGGTTTTCCGTTTCTGATTCGTAATGAGATTTTTTTCAGTGCGTTGTATTTTTTCGCTCTTCGGATTCACGGTTCAATGCGTAAGTTCGATAATCAGTTGCCGTATATACACCCCCCCCTCCCTCGTAGACTTTTCAAATACCCCTTCCCCCTCCCTAAAAGTCTAAGTCGACTTATCAAATATTGACATACACCCCGAGAATGCTTCGAAATAGTGTCGACTTAATTTTTAGAGTGCGAATAGACTGTTCATGGCATTCAAAAGAATTATATCGTTCATTTTCAGACCTAGTGAGATAATCTAAGGCGGTCGGGCCCTTTGTGTTAGCGGAAATATTTACAAAAGATTTGTTCCAACAAGAAGACACCACATTTTTTTTTTATTTGAAAGATATTTTTATTCAGGCCAATTTGCCCACAAGCTTTTTTTAACATGTGGCCATCTGATTGTCATAGGTAACAAGTGAATTGCACGGAATTCTTGTATCCTGACCGAAAGTCACATAAGAAGATATAGGCCTCCTCAAGCGCATGCGTAACAAACGTACGCCATTTAGAATACCGGGGAAAAAGTTCTTCCACTTTTCCTTTTCGATAGAGAGAATCTCTCCGTATTGCGACATAGTTTTGCGATTATAAGGATCGATGACGCTTGAGGGAAGATCATGCACACGCACTTCTATAGCACTATCTTCCATATATACTAGAATGTTATACTTAATGTTCTCGTGCTCCACATAGTGCACATTGTTATTGTCTTTTGTGAATTGAATTGCATCCAACTCTTCATAAAACTGGATGGAAACAACATTATAATAAAACAAATTGAAGTAAATGCACACGTTTAATGTCAAGATGCATTTGCTCCTTAAGCAAACCTTCAAGCTCTCGTATCGAAGGTCGAATTTTGTACTGCCTGAAGTCAACAACAATTGTAATTTTCCGTGTCGGCGGTGGCTTTTGTTCGTTTGGTTCACTCATTTCGAGGTCGTTCTATTGTTCACTACACAATACTGTACTTGGTTTCTTCTGGCCCGAACGAAAGCGGTTTTGTTTTATCGACTGACTTGGATGAGATGTGAAAGCGAACTGAGAAGACACTACATGACATACAGCGAACGCAACAATAGACTATTTGAAAATAAGTATGAAAATGAAATGAAATTGAGCAAAGGATAATAAATTTAATCGACTTGATTCAGTTGGTTCTGCGCTTTTTAAATAAATTTTGGGAGTTTTCATATCATACCATCGGTTTTTAAAATATGATAATCTCGCTATTATAAACCGTTGTCATAATGTCGCAGCTATTTAAGATGTGAAGATATACAATAAATCTCAAACAGCTTTGCTGGATGAACGATAAGAAAGAAAATGTGTTTCCTTGTAGAGTGATAAAAATTAACAATTTTACGGGTGGAAATAGTTAGCAGGTTCGATTTCAACCTCTAAGGTGTATGTTTTGGCAAATGTTTACTTTCGCAATTAGAATCATTTCAGGCCAGAATCTTTTAATTATTAACGGCTATACATGAGTGATATATCCTGATTATTTTCTCATCCTACTAACATGGGTCCTGTGACACTTGTGGTAAGGTCCTATCCTGTGACACACACGAGAGTGATCATTTACGTTATTACAAATTTTATGTTCTAAGTCAGTGTAGGTTGCACGTATCGTGCATTTGGTTAAACTGTTTTATAATGTTTTTTTAATCAATCGAAGGAAACGCGCGAACGGTTAACAAAGCTAATCTAAATATTTTGAAAAATTTTACAAATAATCATGAGACTACGTACTTTAGTTAAACCCCCCTCCCTCTTCGTAGACTTTCGTAAGACCTCCCCTTCCTTCCCCTAGTAAGTCTGTGGGGTTTATAAGCGGTCCCTTGTCTAGAAACGGTTGTGCACGGCAAAAGGAGAAACTATGAAATGCTAACGAGTAATCTAACTATCCTAGAATCATTGCATTGTATACAAGTATTTTTTTAAGTGAACATAGAAGGAAATATATCCAGTACACGAATTTGTAAGCCTTCATCACGAACTGGAAAATAATGACTTAGACATTTTGCTAAACCCACTATTCAATCCAGATTGGACGCTATCAAATGAGCACTTGCCAATGGATGTAAGACACAATCATACTTTCTGGTGAGCAACACTGATTAAGGGCTGAGGATAGTACCGTAAAGTGGTAGGTTTTTTGCTATTTTCCCGTTTCAAATTAAATTTTCTTGGAAAAGGTGCAGAATATAGAAAAACCCACCTGACAATGTGTTCGAGATTTAGTTGAGAATATTCTGTGAAATTTTCAGAATGATTCATTGAGTTTAGCGGGCGTGTTGTATTTTTTTCTGACTGAAGAACTACTGAAAATTGGAACGCTCGGAAATGCATACCTCTACTTGTTCATCGAATATCTCGGCTTTGAAGGCTTGTATCACAAATCTACCGTGACAAAGTCTAGATAATTTAGTTTAGATGCGACTAGTACATAAAAACATATATTTTATCGCGATAAAATAAAGTTTTGTATTTTTCTGTGAAACAAAGTCAGTTTCAATGCATCCGCCATTTTTTTTTCGCTTTGGTTTCCTGATAGCATTCTTAATTAAAATTTGACAGTCGACTAGTTATTTTGTCATTATCAAAAATAACCCTGCTCGAGAGCATGGTTATTGTTGACAACTCGATAGTTATTTTTCAACACTTAAAAAAATTTTGCGACAAAATCTAATTTCAGCCTTTAGAGAAAATTTCGTCTGTATGATTTCTTTTTATACTTTCGGTCTTAAAATGTACCTCAGTAAAAAATTCCACTACATTGTCAAATAAAGCAAGTTTATCTCGAAGTTCTTCTTACGTTCGCTGTATTGCAATTATTATACCACTTGATATAATTTTATTCTCAGTGTAAAATAAACCCAAAAAGATTTTCATCCGTCAAACTTTGAAATGAGCCGAAGTATTAGTTAAATTTAACTACTCGACCAAAAATAACTGCTCGACTGTCAAATTTTAACTAAAAGTTAAAAAGTTTCGCGAGATGGTTCACGGCCTTAAAAGATATAGAAATCTCGAAATAAATTTCCCTCTTTCTGGTCCGATTCTGGGATTAGTGGCAATTATTTTCCTTGTTGAATAAATACTGATGGTTCAGCCCTATTATGCCACAGTTCATTTCTGTTTCTGCCCACTATCCATCGAATACAAAAATCAACTGTACGTCACATAATGGTTCTTCGTGTTGGTAAATAATAATAATAACAACGTAGATAAAAAAAATACCCCAAGTTTATCCGTCCTATGTTGGACTTCGTATGTACGTTCTTTTCTCTGCTCTTTTTACGTCTTATCTTTTTCCTACAGTTTTTTTCCTATTTAGTTTCGTACAACATTGAGGATCTGATCCGGACCTGTCAAGTGACGGAGTTTCTTTTTAACATGTTTCTTTTCAATAGCACCATCAAATAAGCATTGTAGTAGAGACTCCTCTTTGGACTCGACAATCCCACGAACAGTCAGTGCACGCACGCATCGAGCAAGACAATCCATGCTCGAACGTTACGTGCGTCGGAGTAAGACAACAGCCAAAGAGGGAATCCAATGGACGCGACCAGTTGCATGAACGACGGTACCAAGGAAAAATAAGAAACACATTAACAGATTTATTACATCTTATCGTGTTCGAATCCTTCGGGCCAATGAGCAGAACAAGCGTCGAGCAGACTTTCGAGTTTCAGTGGGGCTCGCACATCTCAATTCGCACGTACCAAAGCGGAACGTTTAGCTCGTGACATTAAGATGCTTGTCGAGTACTGCAAAATGCATAAGCTGGAGTAGTAACAGATATCAGGACTATTCTGAAAGCTCAATCTACCTTTGTGTAAGGGTCTGCAACGAATTTCATACGGAAAATACCCAGTGTTGTATACCGAATTTGTAAGCCACCGTAGTTGTTCTGTGTATACCTGAAAAAAATATGTAGATTGGAGTTTCTACTGTCCATGCACTGAAAAAAAAACTTTTCATTCACTAAAATGACTGTCAAGTTTCAATTGTTAAGAACTAAATTAGGTATTCAGTCACAAATGATGACTTTTGATTCCTCTTATCAGCGTTTAAGCGTTGGAACAGAACAATTTCACGAGGAAATTTTTTTTATTACCATTTAATTCAGCTATAAGAATATCACGTCACTATACACATTTACTGTGTATCTCACAACACTTTAATTCAAGTAGGGTAAAAGGGGTTTTTTGGTGCTTAATCTTTTTGTAGTTCAAACATTTTCAAGGTATTTTTTTTGTACTGGATAGCAGTTAAACCGTAGTGGATAATAATAATAAATACAAATTTCAACAAATAAAAATACAAAGAAGAGAGCTACAAATATATACTTTACATAGTCGACGCAGTTTTGTCTGCACATATATGGCGCTTTATTGATTAGGATTACAATCTTATGTGTGCTCAATAACATTCAGAGTAAATTAATAGGCAGTAGAGTATTTCAATTTGATGAATGGTTACCAATCTCTGTTATTGTTCAGCTTTCTGCTAATAAACAACAATTGATTACCGGAAGGCATTTATGAGAACACATTCATGAACTTTCAAAGTAGGAGCCGGAAGCACTAGAACTGATACTTTTCAAGAAGATGCCCAAATATGAACAATCAAAAACAGGAGCCTAGTATTCGAGTTCATGACAAACATGTAAAATGACTAATTTACTTCAGGACAAAACCTTCAGCTCGAAGTAGATTATGAGGAATATTTATTCTATTGACTAAATTTCATATGCACAGTTTGGTAAGGTTTCTACTCCATAAATATTTGGAATATTATGCTCTTTTAATACAATTATCCATTATTTATTGAAATCCAGCATACTCATTGACTCATTGAGTGTTTCACGAGGTCGACCAGTCATGATAGCGTAGCTCCACCAAGTTCAGTTGATTGACGTTTTTATGTACAAAAGCGGTAGTTTTTCTAGTAATCTCACATAGAGACAAGACACCAAAAACGACCAAAACAGATTTTCGCTTTTGTAAAACCGCAAAGAGGCTTTTTTGAAGGTACTCGTCTCGATGGATTTGCTAGTTGAGATGTACGACCGTCGAGATTTACGACTGGATAATTTTGCCACATCCGCAAATGGCTGTCCAAACAATAACTTTACTGTCCATTTTAATTCCTTAGGGACGGCCATCGGCAATGTTGACACGTGCAACACTTGTTGCGCAATTGCATTGTGGCCATTCTGGTGTAAGTTTCGTCATTCAAAACGACGCACCTTAGTTTCGTTAACCATTTCTGGTTCAGTATTCATGTGCGAGCTTTTGATCACGGTGACTTGTTTTTTGCTTCGTTTTCATACCTTTTGGACATTGTAGATGTGACCGATACATTTTATTGATTTTTTGGCAAATCGAAATTGATTTCCCAACTAGTAAATTTCGTTACGATTGCAAATTCCCAACGTAAATTGTTGTTGTTCCGAGCTGGTTACGGATAAGGTACTGCTACAATATTCGTAGCTTGGGATGGTTGACGCTTGAACAGACTCATAGCCCCCCTAACCTTCACCATCTGGATCGACTGGTTTACTATAGCCTTAGCACCCGCAAAATCATTAAATGATGGATTCTCGTGGATTCTTACAATGAAGATGTTTTCAAATGGTTCGGATTTTGCACTCAAATGGACAGTTTGCATTAAATTGCATAGCAATGCAATTGCCTGTACTCTTTGAGTCGGAGTTTCCAAGAAGATTGGAGTTGATGAACATGATGAAAAGTTCCCAAATGACTCAGTCATTTTACACAAATAATTTGAGCATGAGGATATATTATCGGTTTTAAGATACAGGCTCGTAAAATTAAATACATTTTCCAACAATAGAATTAACATCGGTGGACAAAAAAAGGTAAAGATTATTTTTGGTGCTCTCATGTACCATACTAATTTCAATTTCATATCGACACAAATTTTCGTAATCGTAATTCAAAAACGAATAGTTTGTATACCTTACGATATCTACCATTAGTTTTTGTATCCATCTCGATGTCAACTAACTAAACCTATGTCGTTCTTTAGTCATTTCGTTCTCCTGCCCCCTTCTTCCACACCGTTTTACAGAACATTTACTTCTCTATGTATTTTTATATCTTTTCGGCAACATCATCATCATCATCATCGCCCACGGAAATCTGCTTCAGTCGACGACCAACATGCGGGCCACCCGCCTGGTCTTCGTAACCTGGGGGTGTTTCCCGTTGACTCACACGAACCGAAGGATGCGGCCAGCATAGGTATTTACCACCATCATCTGTAAAATTCCATTTCACCAGCCACTGCCGATCGCCAGCTGAAGGTACGTTATTACCTAATGATACTATCCTAATTTTAAGTTAGTCGTTAATTGAAATTAGAAAATACCCTTGGCATTCTAGAGCTAAAGCAGTGTGCCTTAAAAAATTATATTATTGAATAAAAAAATTAGTTTTTGTATAAAATATAAAAAAATAATTTTTGCCCCATAAATCAAATGTTTTCACACAATTATGCGTTCGAAGCACAACTGGGTGCATCTTCGTATATATCTTTCCTCCGATTTGTACCTTCTTCGGATTTTTTCTACGAGCGTATACTTTATGTACCATGTTCTCTTCGTTTCGTACCGACCGGCCTCAGTGTGCTCTGTTGGGTAGATTTCCTTGTATATATTGAATACATCCTCTCTTTAACCCCATTCTCGTTATTTGAGGCTTTCGTGTTCCTATGAATATCATATGTTATTACGTCATCGAATCCGTTCTTAGGAAAATCGAAGCAAGTGTAGGTATGTAAGTTGAGCCCTCTGGAATCGTTCATTATTTATTATATTTATTACAACCACCAGCACACATGCATAGAAACAAACAAACCATCTCCGAAATCGTTTATGGCGGATTATAAGCCCGTATCAGGCGGCGATAAAAGCTCCCCGTACATGGCTCCAGACGCAGCAGCATTAAAAAATGTGAAATGGAGATAAATGTTGCCTCAAGAGCGGCACCACTTTAACTAATCTGCCGGGCTTATAACTCGAGTGGAGCGCCGGTGACGACCCAAGTGGATTTATGCCACCGACCGCTAGGCAAAGCAGCCTACCCGGACCCGAGGCGATTTATGATGTATAAACGCACAAAATGTCTCGTAAAAATGCTTCCATCCCACAAACGGAAAAGTAAATGCTCTCAAATCTGACTGACTAAAAGTGGTTTTTCACCTTGGCATTTTCCGCTCTCGGGTTGAATATATCGACTTGCACGCATTGAACGTCCCAGCGTCGCACGAGGGGTGCGGTTTCAGTTGCGATAATAAATAAAGAAAAAAATCCATCAGAAAACCGGTTCCGAGCTGTGTTCCAAACGAGTAATGCGTAAAGCCACCCATCTGACATTTGGTGTAGATAAGGAATGAAAACTCCCTGCTGTCGAACAATTTCTTACGTCCCGCAATTCCGATACCGATGGCAGCAAAGGCAGAATCTGCTTAAGGAAACTCATCCACTGAAAGCAAATAATCAGCCACCCGCAGGTGTTTTTCCACATGTTGCTAAAACAAATAAAAGTAGGAAATTTGTGCAAATATTTCAAAATTGAATATGGTAAGTGGAGTCTGGTGAGCAAGGTGCTTCTTCGTTGGATTGTCTGAAAGGTTTGCCGTGATGTCCCTTACCTCATCGGAGTTGACGCATTCATTTTTTATACGGCACAGTTTTGTTTCCGCAATGAGAAATCTATCAGATAATGGCAGGGGGTTTAATGTGAAGCTTATACAATTTTCCCAAACCCCGATTATTACGATTATAATAACGATATTATTTGCCCTTTAGATGATCATTTATTGAAGAGGGGTGGATGAATTGAGTGTGTCAACGAAAGGGGGGAGGGGTGAAATGATAAAATGTTTATATGATCGAAAATAGCTTCGCAACAACCTCAATAGATTACCACCTAACTGGCGCAAGTAATTCTTGCTGTTCATAGGATAATTTGAGTAGGAGCGGGGGTGTAGTAAGTGTTTGCTAATATTGGGAATTTGAGGCAAAAATTTTCGAATTTTGCGAAACCAACATGGATATTTATTACAACTAAGAGATGATCGCAATGATATTTATACGCGTGAAAAGATAGCAAGTGTCTCTAAAAAAGAAGCTATCAGTTCAATTGTTTGTATATTTCGACACAATTCCATAACAACTCAGTAAATTATCATCAAACATGGCACAGGTAGTTCTTGCTATTCAGAGGTTGTCATAAGGAATTTTTTTGAGAGTTTAGATATTCATTGCAGATGTTAATTTTTAGGCTGAAGCTGGAAGAGTGTTTATTGTACAATTTGTTTTATTTGTCGAAAAACGAAGGGGGACGGAGGGTTTAGACTAGAAGAAAAGGTCTTGAAAATCAATTTTCAGTTCTTGTTTTTGGGAGATGGGAAAGAATTTCAATGTTGTGCTAGATAGTATTGCTATTGTTAATTTGAATGCAACGCAAAATTTTTAAAATAGTTTCAAAAGATCTCATTATATTTTCCCGGAAATCTCAAAGAACTAAAGGAAAATTAATCCTTATCTGTCTATGAACGCCAGTGTATACAAGTTTCAGTATAGCTACGAAACAACAAAATGAATCGTCACCAAGTTTAGCACATGTCCCAGATGTGTGAATCAGTACTTTTTGACAAGTACGGATACTTTCTACACTACTTAGAGGTGGTCATAGGGGTAATCATAAAGGAGAGCTGTAGTAAGTTCACTAAGGAAAGGGGAATTCAATGTAAAATTTATTCGATAAGCTTATTTTGAGGGAGAGAGAGTGTAGCAAGTACCTCAAACATAGGAAGTGTAGGAAAAAAATCGGATTTTACTAAAAGATGGTAGGGGAGACAGGGGCTGGTTGGCCGAGTGGCTTTTCTGAGAAGGCTGTTGTGCCCAATATCGATATCTATAATGATTTTGGTTTAGCATTAGGTCACCCACGTACCGTCGTAATTTCAGATGATTTTGTGTTGTCGTTTGTGCAGGTTTCTTTTTCCGACACTAGTGAGTAAATTTCTATTTTTGTAAAGTAATGCGTGTAACGTGGATCAATTTATATTCGATTAACAAAAACGTGATACCATCGAAAAGGGCATTCAAAACTTCACAGAATGACATATCGGTTTCCAGTATAACCTTACTTTTATTGTTGCTAATCTTGATTGTTTTCGAAAATATTCATTGGGGTAGGTTGGAAGAGTTTTTTGCGGGGTTGATTGGTCGAGTTGTAATTCTAGCTTAGAGCAAAGTGCACTTGGATATTCGTGGAATGTTATCCTTTTTTGGACGAAATTGGATATTATGCTTTTATTGATGATTAGAAGGAAGAATATACATGGGAAATTATCAATGGGAATAAATTATTATTATTGACAAATAGAAATAAGAGATTAGAGTCATTAAAAGTTGGAAATAGTCGATAGAAAATATGATTTCAATATTTTATGAGTCAAATGCCATCAAAACTTTTAGCATTTAGAGTTTCTGATAGGATTTATCGCAGATCGACCCAACCTCGAACAAAACTCGTCCATCAGTATCCGCTACTGTGTGCGAACTGATTTGGAGTAGCGTCAAGATCATCATGAAATGAAGGAAAAGGTAGAAACTAAGCTGAAAAAGTACACGAATGCTGCCGCAACTAAATCTGAATGAATTAGAACTAAAAAGTAAAGAGGGGAGTTTTTACGCACCTACGTAATACAAAATTATGCATACAAACTTCTTTTCTCCAATAAGTTTATGTATATGTATATATTTCACATACATTTTCAAACTCGGCACTGTGGTTGGTTGACCGAATTTTTTCTCCGCATTCGACTTTTAATAACTATATCCCTGATTTTTATTCATGAATGAAAAAAATACATATGTGCTCAAAAGATGTATCTTCATGATAGAACCAACCGTTTATCAAAAAGTCTAACCAGATAAAGTACAGAAATTAAAAATACGAAACTCGGCCAACCAGCCCCGGTCTCCCCTATTTCTTTACGAGTGCAACATATTTATAGCTACTATAACAGTTCGGCTGAAAAGTTCGTATCGTTTAATAGAAACACACATTTTTTTGCCAAAATTCGTTTTTATTATTCAACATAATTGCCATCAGAGGCGATACAGCGATTACAGCGATCTTCCAACTTTTCGATACCATTTTTGTAGTACGATTTGTCCTTTGCCTCAAAATAGGCCTCAGTTTCAGCGATTACCTCTTCATTGCTTCTAAATTTTTTACCAGCGAGCATTCTCTTGAGGTCTAAGAACAGGAAAAAGTCACGGGGGGCCAAATCTGGAGAATACGGTGGATGAGGGAGCAATTCGAAGCCCAATTCGTTCAATTTCAGCATGGTTTTCATCGACTTGTGACATTGTGATTGTGAGCTCACGCGGCACCCATTTTGCACAAAGCTTTCTCATATCCAAATGTTCGTGAATAATATGTCCAACACGTTCCTTTCATATCTTTAGGGTGTCAGCTATCTCGATCAACTTCACTTTACGGTCATTGAAAATCATTTTGTGGATTTTTTTCACGTTTTCATCGGTAACAGCCTCTTTTGGACGTCCACTGCGTTCATCGTCTTCGGTGCTCATATGACCAGTACGAAATTTTGCAAACCACTTACGAATTGTTGCTTCACCCGGTGCAGAGTCTGGATAACACTCATCAAGCCATTTTTTGGTATCGGCGGCATTTTTTTTTCATCAAAAAGTAGTGTTTCATCAACACACGAAATTCCTTTTTTTTCCATTTTTTTCACAATAACAAAAGTAGCTTCACTCAAAATGCAATATCTCACAAACTAATAATCAGACAGCTGTCAAATTTATACACGTATCTTTTGAAGGTTGGTACTAACTGAAAATGGTATGGATTTAATTCTAGTGGCGCCCTCTCATAGAAACGATACGAACTTTTCAGCCGATCTGTTATGAGGGTCACAATAATATTCACAAGAGAGAGGGGAAATAAATATTCTTAACAAAGAGAGGTAACATTGATCTGAATTGACGGAGAAATCAAACAATCAATGTGCGCTTTTTAATGTAAATTGAGAATACTGTCGACACAAGGTGATGGAAATAAATTTATGAGATCATTTGTATTAACTGAATCGATATTCTATAGTACGAATGCAGTTATGATGATGAATGGAACGACTTGCTCCGATTTGGATTTGCACGAAATTTGAATATGACAAACCATTTGTTTTGCAGAGATGTGTGTATTTTTTAAAATAAAAAAATTTCAAAACCAAGAAATAGAAAAAAAATCTCTTTCTTTTGTCTGTAATATTTTTATTGCAATTTTTTTCTCATATCCACCCGATTAGAGAATTTCTATGAAAAAGTTAAAAGTTCCAGATTTTGAAGAGATTGAAATTGTTTAAACTCAAAAATATATGTCTACAAATGAAAAACTATAAGTTTCTAATACCGTCAACTGAAAGCATGATTTTTTTCAATGATTGCCACCCAAAAGCTGTTAATTATAGAAAGATGTTACCTAAGAAGAAAATGTAGAAATTTTTTTGAGAATTGCATAAAAAAATCAACTCAAAGTGTGTTTCAATGCAGAGTGATTGCCGCAATTAACAACAGAAAAGGTGGCAAAATAAGAAAACACTGACTTTTACCTTCACTGAAAATGACGAAGATTTCGATGTGAAAAATTTTGGCAGATACGGTTGTTTCGGTGTCTGTCAGCGGTGAGGCAGTCGGTCACCAGAATGGCTGCCAGCCATATTTTTCTCGCTGGCAGCGTTTAGTCTGCCATCTGACAGCCATGCGTATGCGGGTAGCAATCATGGTAACCATTCTCCTAGAAGCAGGCGTTCTCGAAATATTGAGACATGAGCTTAAACAAAAACGCTGGGTCTTGTTGAATCGCGATCCTGCTAGATTGTTCGGAAATTGTTAATTATACCAAAATGGTACCGGAGAAGGAACTGTAGAACAACGACTCGGCGTTTAAAAAAAAAGTATACTAACAAAAGTTGAACAAGTTTCCAGGAATTGGAAAATTAACCGAAAAACAAAAAATCAATATCTTATTCAATAAGTAAGCAATCTTTCGTTAATAGGTTAGGTATTCTGAATGCTTGAATAAATTTGATACTTTGAACAAACATAAAGCGTGACATTTAGAACTTGTGTAAAATTATTGTATTTTTCAAACCAAACATCACATCATTGATATACCACGGTTTTGAGACGATAGGAAACATACGGCAATATTGAACCAGAGTTAGTTCGTATGTATTTGTAGACTCTTGAAAACCCTTCAAATACGTCCAGTGTATATCTTCATAGAAAGATGGTGGAGCATCCGGACAAGATTGCTTTCATAATTTCGATTTTATTTACGTCTGCTACCAGTAGCGGAATACAATAGGAATGCATCGGATTTCTACAGATATTCTCCTAAAATAATCATTCAAAGAGTCATGCATGTCGTTCAGTACAATTCTTACGCTGGGCAAATCAGAGTAAAACTCTGAACGATAAGTACCACTACACTGGAATAAATTCAAGCTCTATTTCTTAATGATTTCACTAAGTAAGATGTATAAAATCCTATGTTTTTTTAGATAATGTTGCACATATTCTTAGTGTTACTAATTCGTTCATCGATCTTCGCCGCGAATATCGTCCCATTACGTACGCACGTCTAGAACAACGTTGAACTATTCACTGCACGAAACAGAGAAGGGTGGAAGTGAATAAGCAATAATCGTAGAAAACCCGAATATACCTAAGACAAGACCTGCCATTTGGGGGGGGGTCTGCTTTTGTTTCAAAATGGACCAGTTTCTGATTCATCACATACACATAAGACTATGGTAATAATGCAGGGGGAAACGTCTTAATTTGCTTGTTTAAACGACAGCACGAACGATCATCGCGAATTAGGTTTTGGCGATGATCGCTGTATGAATATTCGTTCCATATTCGCATTAAGTCATTCGGGGGTAGGGATGTCGTAATATCGATCGATTAATCGAATAATCGATTAATAACTCAGATAATCGAGTAATTTCTAATCGATTAGATTGAAACCAATATTCGATTATTAAACTAATCGAATAGTTTGAAAAATTCAATAACAATGATCGAATAGTTAATCGAGTAATCGAATAATAACCCAGATAATCGATTAAAATTTAATCGAATAATTTAAAAATTATACTCGATTATAGAATAATCGAGTAATTAAAAAATCCGACATCCCTATTCGGGGGTATGTTAAATGCAAATAACAACTGCAATGAATAAATCTTCGTGCGAGCAACGAAACAGCGTCGATGATCATTGGCGTTCGTTGCATTTTTGATATTCGAGCAACATTGCTTTCAAGTTATGAAACCTGCCCCTCCAGCAGTGGTGGTAAAGCATCTATTCCGAACACGCAAAACGTGTTCGCTCCGAACCAAAAAGCGAACCACCATCGCGAGTATAAATTTGCCGATACCATCGTTCGAGCAAGCATCACCGAACAAAGAAGCGATGCTGATGGTGAAAGAACCGATGCTTTAGTTTGTGAGCCTATCGTTACTAGTATGTTCATGAACATCCGATTCGAGTACTATAGGCTGTTGCTTCGGATGAACCGAACTTTGTCAGCTGCGGCTGGACGTTTCAGTGTTTGGGTAGGTTAGCAGTGTATGGTAATTTTGTACATTCCCAGAGAGCGCAGGGTGGCTCAATATGATAAATTGAAAATGTTTTAACACTTGCAAATTCGATATTGAAAAAATTGGTGAGTCAACAGCAATTAAAATGGAGTAATTTTGGGCATTTCCAACGAGCGTAGGGTGCCTGTATATGGAAAATAGAATTTTTTTTGACTAATCTAATTTCGATGCTATATTGATTGGTGAATCAATAGTAGTTCGAATTGGATAATTTTTTACATTTTCAGCGAGCGTAGGGTGGCGCAGTATGAAAATTTGTAAATATTTTGACTTTTACTAATATCATGTTTTATTAGATATTGAATTAAAAGCAATTAAAATTTAACAATTTTGGACATTTTCAGCGACCGTAGGGTGGTTTTATTTGAAAAATTGACAAAAACTTAATCTTAGACTAATTCGATGGTCTGTTGATTCTGGAAATAATAGCAGTTCGAATTGGATAATTTTTTACATTTTTCTCGAGCGTAGGGTGGCGCAATATGAAAATTTGTATATATTTTGACTTTTGCTGATTTCATTTTCCCTTTAATAGTGAATCAAGAGCAATTAAAATTCGATCATTTTGGACATTTTCGACGACGGTAGGGTGGTGCTATTTGGAAAATTTTAAAATTTTTGATTAATGTCGATTCAACGTTTTATTAATTGGTGAATCCATAGCAGTTCCAATAGGATTTCCAATTTTCAGCGAGCGTAGTGTGATCCTATTTGAAAAATGTTAGTATTTGAATTTGCAGATCCTATGGTTTATTGATTGGTGAATGAACTAAATTCGAATAGGATAATTTTGGACATTTTCAGTTGGCGTAGAGTGGCTTAATATAAAAATATGGGAATATTTTACCTTCTTCTAATTCAATGTTTAATTGATAGCAATTGTAATATTAGAATTTTAAGCATTTTGTTCGGTAGTAACGCAGCTTTATATGAGAAATTGTGAACTATTTTGCCAATTCGGATGCTTTATTGATTAATATATAAATAGTAGTGGTGGTGAAACATTGAATTTAAACATGACAATCGTCGAAGGGCCTGTGATTTTTAATTGTAATTTTTAACGCGCTACTGCTTTGCTCATCAACTGAAATAGAATTTAGTTTTGATGCTGTAGGTTGCAGCTTTTGCATATTTTTGCTAGGAAAATATTTCTAAACAAATATGTACAAAGCATTGGTGTTCGGTTCCCGCTTTACCACTGGCATGGAATTGTAAATAACTTAAAAAATACAATTTTCTATATTAAGCCATCCAGCGCTCGCTGAGAATATCCAAAATTAACAAACGTCGCTCGCTCGCGAAAAAACGTCCAAAATCATCCAATTCTACCTACTACTGATTCGCTCATCAATTGAAAATTAAAATAGCAAAAATCAAAATATTTTCAAATTTTTTTATTAAACCCCCCTACGATCGCTGAAAATATTCAATATCATCTTATTTGAACTGCTATTGATTCATCAATCAATAGAGCATCGAATTGACATTAGTTAAAAACTTTATAATTATACAGGTAGAACCATCCTATGGTCCCTGAATATGTCAAACATGAGCAATTTGTAATTGTTATTAATTCACTATTAAATGAAACATTTTATCAGCAAAAGTCAAAATATTTACAAGTTTTCATATTGCGCCATCCTACACTCACCGAAAATGCCCAAAATTATTCAATTCGACCTGCTATTGATACAACAACCAACAAATCATAGAATTGGTATTAGTCAAAAATTTTACAATTTTTCGAATAGAAAAACCCTACGGTGGCAGAGAATATCCAAAGATTTTTTAACTGTTTAATAAATCATCGAATTAGTAAAAAAATCCGAATTTTTATATTGCGCCAGCTCTCTGAAAATGTCTAAAATTATCCAAGTTGAATTGATATTGATTCAACAATCAATAGAACATCAAATTTACCTACGCTCTTTGAAAATACCTAAAATTACTCAATTTTCTTTGCTATTGACTCACCATTTTATTAAACATCTAATTTGCAAGAGTAAAATAAATCCTTTTTCATATTGAGCCACTCTACGTTTGCTGAAAACGTCCAAATTATAGTCAAAAAGTTTACAAGTTTTGAACCACCTAGCTGTTCCAAATTATTCAATTCTTATTGTTATTGATTCTATAACCAAAAACCATAAAATTTGCAAAAGATCAAAAACTATTTTCCATATCGAGCAACCCTAAGCACACTGATAATGTCCAAAATAATGCCATTTCAATTGCTTTTGATCGTTTTATCAATCGAGCAAAAGAATTTTTTGTGCTGATCACGTGTGCATTGATAATTTCAAAACCAGGATGCGAGACTTGAAATCAACAAACCATCGTATCGAACGCAGTTTACTCGGCCCTCGCCGATGGTACGCCAACCGAACGGTTCGAAACAGATTGCTTCGTCGAACACCGAGCACAGAACACCTTCGCATTAACCGAGGGAATAGTTTTCGAACCTATCGCATGCTTACGCTCGGTGAACATTTTTGAGTAAATTTGCAGAAGCATCGGCGTTCGGTTCGCAATTTACCACCACTGCCCTCCAGTGACGTACCGAGAAAATTTGGCACCCGGGGCAAAATAAAAGATTTGCCGATAGGTCCCAAGGATTAGTTTGCCGCCCAACACCTAAAATCGTTGCGCCCGTTCCAAATGCCCCCTTCGCCCTCCCCCCCTAGATACTCAGCTGTGCCCTCTTATCCTGAAACGATTTACTTCATTTTACGAAGAGAAGTTCCATCAGATAAAGAAGGTATAGATTTCAGCATCTCATCAACAAAACGATCCCTGTAGAATCAATTTACTGCCACGTTTGAAGTGCTGAACAAGTGACACACAGAACACAAATCCCCTCTCGAATGTTATCTGTCCTTGCGTTTGCCCTTGCAATGTGTTGACTGTGCGAGTCAATGTGTGACTAGGTGTTAAATATAATGAAGGTCGACTTTTATGATCAACAAGCGACCGATCACTGCAACCGCTGCGACAGTTCATCGATGTTCTAATGAGTTCCGTTCGCTGACTGTCGCTGTTCGTTGATGAGAATGACTTTACAGAAATAGATGCAGTTTGATGATCGTTGACTCCTCCGTAGACTCGCTAGATCTGAGACCCGCAGCACCCAAGCTGAATGCTGAACAATGAATTACAGTGAATTGAGTATCCTCTAATCCGAACGGACGGATAAACATGCCCATCGCTTTGGCAATGCAGCTGACGATGGTAGCAATCGGCGTCCCCGAACAACGAACGCGACACCCGCCGTAGATAATATTCCTAAACCAAGTCTAATTTAAATTTTACGATCCTTCTTTTTGATGTGCGTTCAAATAACGACCAATTTCTTTTTTTTTTGTCTCGTTCTGGCTTCGCTCTCTTGGTGACTTCATTAACATTTCATCGTATTGTGGCCATAAATTTTTCCTTTAGTTTTACATTTTGGATTGTCTGTCTCGTGGCTCTTTTATATGTGTATTGACAACTCCCTAGATGGTGGAACTGCTACCGTGTTTGTGGTTGCTGGAGTCTGTAACTGGCTGACTGGCTAGCTGATAGATCACTACCAAACGACGATGAGAGTCCGATGAGGATCTGTTTATCGGTACTGAAGAAATGTCACCCATTATCACAACCGTGATGTGGTTGGATAATGTATATTACCGAATCGTAAAACAAAAACCGCAACTATGTAATGTAATGTCATTAGACATCGGGCTGATCTGATGGGGGATTATAAGATGATGTTTATAGTTCTGAATGACGTAGAGCTTTTCTTTTCAGTTCGTCGTATATATTTTCTCCAAATTAAAAGATCATGATAGGCACTGATACCAAACCACAGTAGGACAGTTTTAACAACATAATATCTTTCACAGGTATTCTAGTCTGATCTAATTTGACCTTAATATTGCGGTACACGTACTCGCACAGAATGTTATAAAACCATACAAAGTGTAAAGTAATAAATAAAGGATGTAAAAAAGAATCAAATATATGCAAATAAACGTCTATTAACTCTATAAAGGGAGCGGGTCATATCGCCGAAAGCCATTTCGCCGAAAGTCGTTTCGCCGAATGCCATTTCGTCGAAAGTCATTTCGCCGAATAGGTCATTTCGCCGAAAGTCGTTTCGCCGAAAGGGTCATTTCGCCGAAAGGTTCATTTTTCCGAAGGGGTAATTTCGCCGTAAGGGTCATATCTCCTGCATGTTATATCTCCTGTATAACTGATGTGGCGCCGCCGAGCCGACGCCAGCTGAGTCGGCCGCCGACCCGCCGTCGGAAGCGGCGGCCTCTTGCATACAAACCTGTAACCGCCTCGTTTGCCCGGTCTACTCAAAGCTAGGTTTCTTTGCTTTAGTTAGGTCCGAACGAGCGGTAGCGAGGTCGGACAGCACATGAACCAAAACGATGTGGCGTAGCCGCATTAGATATTTTTTCATTTTCACTTAATAAACGGAAAAATACCACCTACATTTGCCTGGTAGATACACCTATGCAATTGCTTTGGTGCTTACTAGCTAACAGTCAACAAGTTTTCTTGGGAACTACTTTCTGAGGTTCATGAATTAATCTTTATTCAAGAGTACAACAATCAATCATTATTCAAGAAGTACAATGGTAACAAAACGGGAGTTAACGCTATCATCTTTCGTTTGTCTTTAATTTAAATTAATTCTAATTACGATTTCAGGATTCGGCGAAATGACCCTTTCGGCGAAATGGCTTTCGGCGAAATGGCATTCGGCGAAGTGACCCTTTCGGCGAAATGGCTTTCGGCGAAATGGCATTCGGCGAAGTGACCCATTCGGCGAAATGACATTCGGCGAAATAACCCTTTCGGCGAAATGACTTTCGGCGAAACGGCTTTCGGCGAAATGGCTTTCGGCGAAATGACCCTGATCCCTCTATAAATACAAGAAGCTGATAGGAGTAATAATTATTCGATGAATTTGATTATTTATTCGTAACTTATAAGGAAATATTGATACACTTATCTCATACCCTAACGTAAAATTCTAATTTCCGATGCAAATTTCCTAATTTATATGTTTCGTCCTCGACTCAGCAGTGCAGTTTATGTTGAACTAAATATAAATCGCTAAACAGACGTAATGGAATGCTATTTGCAAAATACCTTTTAGCACCAAACTAGCGTGTTTTTATTAAAGAGCATATAGAAAATTTTCTAATGAGTCCAAGACGATGCGTACAAAATTCTTGTTTTAATCGCCCTAGTGTAATAGTGCCATTTTCATTTACATTTTATATGACGTCGGTGCAAGGTCTTTTTTTATGCGAATTTACGTACCGCATAAAAAAACGCATAACAAAAACCGCATAACTCTGAAACTTCGCATAAAAAAAGACCGTAGAAGGGAAACCGCATAACTCTGAAAATTTGCATAAAAAAATCCCGCATAACTCTGAAACTTCGCATGAAAAAAATCGCATAACTAATTCGCATAAAAAAAGTCGCGTAGAAAAAACAGCATAAAAAGACCGCATAAAAAATGACCTCAGTGTATGTGTACTAAATTTTCTCAGAGATGGCGCGACCGATTTTCACAAACTTAGATTACAATAAATGGTCTCATAGTCCTTAACAAAACTTCCAAATTTCATTTGTATCCGACTCCCGGTTCCGGAATTATAGGGTAAAGTTTAAAGAAAAATTATACCATCACATAGAGCGGCAAAACAAAACACGAAAAAAACCACGGTTACATGAAATTTTTGAAATCGAAAAAAAGTTTTTGATGTCAAAAGTTTTTTTTTTTAAATGGCACTAAATCTCGACGTTTCATGTAATTCTAAGACGTTTGACATAAAAAAAAATAAATTCAATTTCGGAAATCGTATGTCCCCTATGGTAATTTTTCAAGAACGAAAATTTTCAAACCTTAACCGGCGGGTAGCACGCCTTACCTATATCCGATTTAGCTCAAATTTTGCATGGGGACTTTTTTCGAGGTGCTTAAACTTTTGAACAATAGCGCTCAACGAAATTAGAGGTTGTCCCAAAATGTACATTAGAGCGATAAAAAACTACATGTTTTGTCGGTTACGTCACTCATACCATTATATCTCCGGAATTAAAAGTCGCAGCTATATTCGAACTTGATTAATAGCACAATAGTACCTTTCAAAAGAGTCTAAGCTTGTTGAAATTGGTTCAGCCATCTCCGAGAAATTTGCGCGGTAAAAAACAACGCGTTTGGTCGATTATGTCACCTATACCATCATATCTTCGGAGCCCAAAGTCGCAATCATTTGATCTTCGAACTTGATCAATGGCCTGATATTAGATTTCAAACGAGTCTAAGCTTGATAAATTCGGTTTAGCCATCTCTGAGAAAATTGCGCGGTAAAAAAACAACGCGTTTTGTCGGTTACGTCACTTATACCAACATATCTCCGAAACCAGAAGTTGCAGCTAATGGATCTTTGAATTTGATCAATGGCCCAGTAGTAGCTTTCAAACGAGTCTGAGTTTGTTAAAATCGGTTCAGCCATCTCTGAGAAAATTGAGCGGTAAAAATATCTTCGAAAAGTGTACACACATACACCTACATTTTCCGATTTCGTCGAACTGAGTCGAATTTTGTATAACACTATGGGTCTCCGAGGTTCCGTTCGAAAGACAGGTTTTTCCAGTAATTCTAATACCTTTCTATAGAAAAAGGCAAAATCTAAACTAACCTCAAAACTACTCCATTCGATAGTCATTGTCAGTAGACGAAAAAAACTGATTTTGGCTATTCTGGTTCCCTGTTTCCGATTCCGGAGGCACAGGAAATAGTGGTCACATTTTCTCTAATGGATATCACTTACTTTTCTCAGTGATGATGGTTTGACCAATTTTCAGAAACTTAGGTTTTAATGGAAGATCCTGTGGTCTTATACGGAATTCAAGAATTTCATCCAGATTCAAAATCTAAATTATAGGGTAAAGTGTGTTAAAAATTTAAAACCTTCACGCGGGCGTAACAGAAAACGTGAAAAAATTCTAAATTGGCCAAAAAAACTACTTAAATTAGTAGTCATTATCAGTAAATGATCATCTAAACCGATTCCGGTTAATCTTTCAAGAGTAGAATAATTCTATTCTGAAAAATACCACAGTTTAATATATGAGAGTATGTTTGATATGAGAATGACATCATTACACCACTAGGTGGATTAAAACAGGTTTTACCAATTTGTCGCACGTTTTTCCTTTTAATTCTGGAACCGAAGGTCAGATCCATGCCAAATTTAAAAACTTCATTTTGATAATAGCACTTTTCATTTGAGTTTAAATTTGTGTGTGTCGGTTCAGCCATCTCGGAGAAAGTTGAGTGCTTATTTATCTCACATCTACACACACGTACACATACCCACATCACACAAACATTCATACAGTCTTGCTGCGTACTTGACGAACTGATTCGCATAGTATGTGACACACGACCCTCCAGACCTCGATTCAAAAGTCGGTTATATAAGAAAGGTAAAAAGAAGCTTAATATAACTAGTTTAAGTTACATAAATCATCCAAATTTGCAAGATATGTGAATCAAATATTAGACAATTCCATTCCAAATACGTCAAAACTAGTGGTCAAAACATTCCAAGATTATTTTGATTTTTTAAGATTGTTCGATAGTAATACCCTATTTTATACTCGAATGAAAGATCTCGGTTCTTTCTTTTTCTGCGGCGAAAATAAAATTCTAAATACTTCAAAATGTGCATGCTAAAACAATGTTCAACGGGAACCTTCTGAAGACTTGATAGAGAACATCGAACTATTTTGACTGTACAATTTTGTTTCTTCATTAAGCTACGGAAACTGTCAGTCTATTTATCCTAAAGCATTCAAAAGATGTATATAGTTTCAGTCGTGCTTTGGTGACAACAGTAATAAATCATTAGAACCGTATATTCAACGAATTTATTTCTCTTTCTACACGGTATTGCTGTCCGTAACAGACTTAATGTCGTGCTCCGCATCAATACGAGTCTTCAGTCGAATTGAAAGAATCCCGTTCTCTCTCTTCTTCTTCTTCTTCCTTTCTGGTTGGCGTCAACTCATTTGAGATGACGCCGAATTGATGGCACAGCAACTAAGGCTATATTGCCAGTTAATTTTCGTTTATAGTCCAGTGGACTTTCTTTTCACTTGACTACAAGCGAAAATCTCGCTGTGTGGCTGCGTCGAATCGTCAAAGTACGGCTGAAAATCCTTTCTTTCTTGCGAAATACTCGAATTTTCCCCGGACTAACACGATGCAACGTGCTCACCCGTTGAGAGTTTCACCGGAAGTGCCCGTTCTCTCTCCTCCGCTCCATGACCTGGTCGAACTATTTTCAAATTCGATCATCTGTAAGCATCGCGACTGGGCTGATATTTTACCACGTGTTTGCTTCAGCTGATCTTAATTGTACCTGTTTGGAGCAAATGCCTCCCACAGACAGTCTGCTACTTCGTTCAATTTTGTATCGATAGCATGTGATCACCTACTTGCATCATCTGGGTTCGTAAGTGGTGTTGAGGTGAACAGACAGACATGGAGCTGTAGGGTCGGTTAGAGCAGAGAGGAGTTGGCTACGACCAACTGAGTTGGAGCCCGGGTGTGGTCAGTACAGAAGGAAAACTTAATGAGCAGCAGATCCTATACATGGTGGTATACCCCGTAGATATAAATTGCGAGTTACGGTTCATCGAAGTGGGGCTCCCGGACTGTAAGCTTATCACGCTGATCAAATCTCATTGCTCTTTCTGATCCATTCTCGCAAGACAGGCACAACCGCGTCTCAGCGGATTGGCGAAAGCTTCAGTGTGTCGGACGGTTGGCTACCAATTCGCTTAATTACCCCCGATGATCTGTGCAATTATTTGCAACAGGCGGACCACAGGGAGCATGAATCGGGACTTTTGCCATCGGGTTTTGATAGCGGATATTCATGAGTCATGATGGTTGTCTGCTTGCCGGAATACTAATCCGCCTATGAGTGGAATATTGGTCACTAGAGGGGAGAAGCAGGCGCAACTATTTTCACCGTGGTTGTGAATTCAACATTCAGTGTCGGATTTCAATCGACTCATCGTAACATGGACAGAAAATCTTCGCGCAGCTCCGAGCGGCAGAAGAAAATTGGATTAATGATACCGATGTTTCACCTCGAGCTTCCATGCATAATTGGCAGCGACAGAATTCTAGCTTAGAAGGTGCCACTGAATAACAAACTGAAAATATAATCCCCCATTCCGCGTCAAGTTGGGGATTGATAAATTGAATTTGCTGGTTCGTTAGTATGTATGTAAGTTCCTAACATTAGTATTGTTTCAAGAAGCTAGTGAATTAGCGACTAGAGCAAACTTTATTTATCATCAATTTCTTTTATCAAAAAATACATTCATGCAATAATAATTATATCGATGATAGTACTGCGGTTTGTCTGGTTATTTTCACATCATATTTAAACGATTTCATGGCGTAACAATAACCAATAATGGTTTTTCTAGTGTTGAACTACAGGAATTAAAACAGTTTTATTTGTGCGGGATACCGAAAAAATTTATCTGTTACCGGACAGTTATTCACAAACACACTATAGAGTGTAACCGAATCTCCCGTAGATGCATATCTCTGCGGTGGGCGACAATTATTGTATGGACAGGCACTACATTTGCATAACAATTTGCTAGTGCTCCGATGGCTTGAAGCTACCAAAGGTTATCAAGGATCACTCGAGTCGTGTAGCACACGCAATATTTGAAAGTAGCCTACATAAACCATCCTTAGTAAATTAATCTCTTCGCAGATAAGGATTACCACAGATCAGATTTCCGCTGAGCAAAGCTTATAATCGCCGAACCAACATCTCCGTGTCGTAATCCTATGGTAGATAAACGATCTTCCTCAATCGCGCCTTGTTCGTTTTCTGAAAGCGATTGCGGTCAATCTGATACCAAACGCCCTTTTGCTACTCATTAGCTCCCTATACTGATCACATACGCGATTGAGCCTCTATAAGAGACAGCGTAGACACACCGAGTAAGATAGAGTGAGATACAGTATACAAGCGACAGAAATAAGTTTCTTACGATGCCATTATATTACGTTTCCAATGTGCTTTCTTTTAAACTCCGGGCATGACCAGCAAATGAAACGCCACCTTGTCTTTTCCGCACGAACCAGATAGCAGGCTTCCGTCGTCGTCGTCGTTGTCGAAAGCATTAGTTTTATAGCTTCTAAGCCAATTTCAATTCGGTGATCGCGCGAGTAGAAAATCTGTGGCTATTCGTGATTGGTGATGATCTGGTCTTATCGCACAAACACTTCACCACCGGTCTGCGACAATTGCGAATCCAGCCGCCTTCAACTACCGTTAGTTTGAATTATTATTAATAATTCGATTGCTAGATTGAACAAATACGGGTGGTTTTGATCTCCCTGATCGAACAGAACTGATTATATTTTATGGGGAAGTTTTTACTGTAACTTGTTGTTAATGTAGTCATTGTAAAATAAATTGGTACGCACACAAAGACCTGCAATTCGTGATTTAAAAAGTTCAAAAATTCCATCAATCGTAATGTAAGGGTTTTGGTACCGCATGAATACCGGTTTTATGCTAAGTACACATAACTATTTTCATTTTTACGTTTCACCTTCGGCTTATAAGTGCGTCAGCAGCTTATGTTGAACTGCTAACGCCCCCTAACGTTTCAACATAAACTGCTGAGCAGACGTAAAGTTGATGCTATTTAAAAAATTAATGGTTGCTTTACATAACTTTTATAGAAATTTATTTGAGAATGGCTTATTGATCAAGTATTGCTTTACTAAATAATTATTTTGCGTTAAATACTAATGCTTCTAAGGTATATCCCTTCAATGGTCAGTTTGGAGCGATGTACGTGGGGAATGATTTTTCTGCTTTCAACTATTCCTAATGATTCAATTTATTTGACGAAAAATTTCCCAAGTAGCACTTGAAACTTATTCATAGAAAAACAGAATAAAATAAATGATACATAATGATCGCATGACAGACGCAACGGAACAAATCGAACTATGATGGTGACAACGAAGTCAAAATAATGTTACGGATCCACATCTCCTTATACTATGCTATAATAAGTTCTAACGTGACTTTTCGGAGCATCTAAGACTGCTTTTTTTAATTTAACAATGAATGATCAATAAATCCTTAATGGTTAATGAATATTAATACAACTCCGCTACAATTGTACCAGTGTTGCTTTAGCATAACAAAAGAGTATTGGCGAGATGGGGTGGGATTTACTACGAACGAGCGACAACGGATGCGACAATTATGTGACTCGTGTGTTTTCTAATTATGTCCCGGAGCAAAAAATTTCTCCGTCAAATTAGAGGAACATCTGAATTAAACTGCCACGTACGCAACAAAGACACTATGCAAACACACACGCACACATTTCTACATTAATAATTCAATGATGCGCCTTTTTGATTTCGTTTCCTGGGTCAAAAAACAACACAACACACATCGGCTGACCAGCATTACCCTACTGCTAGGTTCGATTGCGAATGGGAGAACCGTGCGACAAATAACAAATTGCTTCTCGTCCACACACACCCCACACCAGACTGTTGCGTACCAATATTATGGTTGGGGCTTGGGTGGTAGTCCAGAAAGTCATGACAAAACACTGTTTGTGTTTAAGTCACGCGGCAAAATAAATACAGTTTATGTATCCATTCTAGGCCCTCAGTAATATGTAGTGATCCAAGCTAAAGTAAACATGGTTTTGTTCAACCGAAACGAGCCGATCCGTGTGTATTTTTCTGTTCACGTGAATTACATATGGAAAGAGGCCAGACAAACAATGAATAGTAATAATTTGACAAATTTATGAAGTTTTCCTCGATCCAGCAAGATCCACTTTTTTATCCTTTTTTTCAATTTAGATACTCTAGATTCGAACGCTCCAACATCGTTTATCACTTTCACAGTGGACCAACCGGGTATTTCCGTCCGGATGCAAACTAGAAATAAAACGTACTTTATTCACATGTCAATCATACTACAATACACTATGATACGACATAGTACTGTGATATTCTTCAAAACAATTTTCTACAATTTTTAAAAAATTAACCGAAATCGGTTTGTTTGACCGACTACTGATACAAACTATCAATTGGGGAAAATTTGAGGTCGATTAAGAAAATTTCGTACGGTTTTTCGCCCTTTCCAGTGATGGTATAGAATTTTAAACTCACTTTACCCTATATTTCCGGATCCAGAAGTATTCAGGAATTTTGTATGGGATCACAAGACCTTTCATTTGAATTTAAGTTTGTTAAAATCGGTTCAGCCATCTCCGAGAAAAATTAGTGCAAAAACCTATATTAATCCACCTAGTGGTGTAATGATACCTTTCTTATATTACTCATTACATCATAAATATAACCGTGGAATTCGAAAAAAACAACTGTTTATTGAATAGAAATAGGAAAATTTGCTCGGACCTAATCTCACAAACTCTATAGATCCTGTTTACCCTGTAGTTCCGGAACCGAAAGTAGTATCCACAACAAATTAAGGAATTCCGTATGAAACTGTAAGACTTTTCTTTTGAACCTATAAGTTTGTGAAAATCGATTTGGCCATCTCCAAGAAAAGTGAGTGAGATCCTTTTTGACGTTTTTAATCACTATTTCCAATTCTTCCGAAACCGGATTCAGATGAATGGAACAGCCGAGGTTGGTTCGTTTGCTACCAACAAATATGACCTACAAATTGAAACAGTTTTGAACGTAGTTAAATCTATACTTACTATCTCATGCTCTATTTCGATTAAACCAATTAAACGAAAACTAACAAACGAAATTAACCTGCGTTTCTGTTACTTCTGCATATGTAAGTCAAGCTAAACAGGATAAAACATGTAATAGGATTATTATTTATTATTATTATTATTATTATTATTATTATTATTATTATTATTATTATTATTATTATTATTATTGACATCACTACACAACGTGTACGAAATAGAACAAAGCACGCCTTGTTCGTTTTGTGTTTTCTTCTACTTTCGGTTTTGTGTATATTGTCACTCTATATGGCGATTTGAAAACTTTGACACTCATCGCCCTGTAACTGCGAAACCGGAAGTCAGATCCGGATGAAATTTCACAGTGACTTTAAAGACAGTATGAGCATTAATTTAAATCAAGATTTGTGAAAATCGGTTCAAGTGTCGCAGAGAAATCGAAGTGAATTTAGTTTTAGGAGTTGTTTTTTCCATTTTCAGTGCTCTCGGAACAGGAAAAGAGGGGACCAATAGTGCCGAATTAAGCTTTTATGCCCACAAACTAACAAGCTCTGCACACTAGAAGAATTTATCAGATAGTTTTATGGGATTTGTACCTGTTTTTAACCATTGTTCGTTGAAAAATGCTAATAAAATTGGAAATTTTACACTTATCACGCTTTAGTTCCGGAACCGTACGTCGGATCTAGATAGAGAGTTCTAAAAATTTTTAGGATATTATAAGACCTTTCATTTGAATCTTAGTTTGCGAAAATCGGTCGACTTGTTCGAGTGATAATTGAGTGTAAACTTTTTCTAAAATTTTTACATATTACCACATAACTCCGGAGCCGGAAGTCACATTCAAATGAAATTCAATAGCAAACTATGGGAATATAATACCTTTCATTTGAATCTTAGTTTAAGAAAATCGGTTAAGCCATCTCTGAGAAAAGTGAGTGCATATTTTTGTTACATACACACACATACACACACACACGGACGGACACACACAGACATTTGTCAGCTCGTTGGGCTGAGTTGAATGGTATATGACATTCGGCCCTCCGGGCCTCGATTAAAAAGTCGATTTTTACAGTGATTGCATAGCCTTTCTATATGAGAGAGGCAAAACGTTTCATACATACACACAAACACACTCTCTGTCTCTCTCTCTTTCTCTCTCTCTCTCTCTCTCACACACACACACACACACACATACCCATACATTTTGCGTACTCGACGAACTGAGGCGAATGGTATATAACACTCAGTTCAAAAGTCGGTTTTGACAGTGATTGCATAACCTTTCTATATGAGAAATGCAAATTTTCCAAATTTAACTGCCGGGCAGCACCCATTACTCATGTCCGATTTAGCTCAAATTTTGCATTAGGACTTTTTTTGAGAAGCTCAAACTTTTGAGCACTAGCGCTTTCTGAAATTAGAGGTGAACCCAAAATTAATATTTTCAGATCAGATCAACGTGTTTTGTCGGTTACGTCACTTATACCATCATATCTCCGGAACCAAAAGTTACAGCCTTTTGATCTTCGAACTTGATCAGTGACCCAATAGTAGCTTTTAAACGAGCCTAAGCTTGTTAAAATCGGTTTAGTCATCTCTGAGAAACTTGAGCAGTAAAAACAACAACGCGTTTTGTTCGTTACGTCACATATATGATCAAATCTCCGGAAACAAAAGTCGCAGCTATTGCATCTTTAAACTGGATCAATAGCCTAGCAATAACTTTCAAACAGAATTAGGTTTGTTAAAATCGGTTTAGCCATCTCCGAGTAGCTTGCGCGGTAAAAAACAACGCGTTTTGGCGGTTACGTCACTTATTCCATCATATCTCCAAAATCAAATTTGTTAAAATCGAACGGGCCTAGATTTGTTAAAATCGATTCAGCCATCTCCGAAAAACTTGCGCGGTAAAAAAATAACACGTTTTGTCGGTTACGTCATTTATACCATCATATCTCCGGAACCAGAAGTCGTAGCCATTCAATATTAAAAGTTGATTAATGGCCCAATAAACGAGTCTAAGCTTGTTGAAAACGGGTAAGCCATCTCTGAGAAAATTGCGCGTTTATGAAATGCTTTAAAATGATACACACAGACATACAAACACACAGAAACATTTTCCGATCTCGTCGAGCTGAGTCGATTGGTATATAACGCTATGGGTCTCCGAGGCTCCGTTCGATAGTCGGTTTTCCCATCAATTCTAATACCTTTCTATAGAGAAAGGCAATAAGATATTTATTACACAGGTGAGCTAAAGGTTGGAGTTTGTAACAAGTGCCTTTAAAAATTGGTGTTTGCTGTAAAATTTATCTTAATTGTCGACAAACGAGGGTGGCCGGAGGATTTAGACTAGAAGAAAGGGGTCTTGAAAATCAATTTTCATCTCCCCTTATCGATATTTTTTGACGTGCACAAATACTTTCTACACTACTCAGAGGGCAAAGAGCTGTATTAAGTTCAATAACAAAAAGGGAGTTCAATTGAAAATTTATTCGACGAGAAACGATACTTCTTGATTAATACAGATACTACTTCCACTTCAAAATAGTTTTTTTTTTCATAAATACGTTTATTTCTTAAGGCAGTTTACATAAGTTTTTCTTCGCCGTAGCATCACTTTTACATAATATTCTTATCCTAATTTAATTCTAACATAGTCACAACGTTTTGCATTTATTAAAACATATTCTCTTATTACTTAAATATCACCTTAGGTAACTCGTCATTAATTATGAAATCTACTCGGAAATATTATTTGAACCAAACGATTAACTTCTATAAATTATAAAATAAGCTGTTATTTTCAGACATTTTGTTAATAATTTCATAAACTGTTTCGAGTTTGTTTGTATCATTACATTATTTTTATTCTAATTTAGCTATTGGTTGAACTCATGGACGCAGCTGGGATCAGAACTAAGTCTTGAAAGGGGCCTTTATTAAATTGAAACTCCAGTTTTCTTTATGAAATGATAAATAAGTCTCATGTATGAAAGGTCACGCAAGAATGTCTCGAACTGGGATATTGGATAGTCTACCTTGGGTACGCAAAGAATTTATTAGTTGAGATCTGACATCACGATACTCCACGCATGTCCAAACGACATGATCAATATCTCGAACTTCAAAATAGATAATAAGGTTATTCTGAGGGAGAGAAAATGTAGCAAGTTCCCCAAACATGGGAAGTATAAAGTAAAATTGATCAGATTTTACGAAAAAATGGTACTTCTTGACCAGTACTGCATATTTAAAGCAACTAAGAGAGTGTCACAAAACTATTCACAAGAGGGAGGTGGAATAATTATTCATATCAAAGGGAAGTAACATTGATCTGAATCAATGTGCATTTTTTATGTAAAATGAGAAAACTGTCGACCCAAGTTGATCGAAATAAGTTAACGAAAACATTAGTATTAACTGAATCGTTATTCTATAATACTAATGTAGTTATTATGATAAAAAGCCTTTCGTTATAAAATAATCATTATCACAATCTTCGGCGATTACGTGGAAATAATGATGTCATAAGAATTTTTATAACGAAGAGGGAGTAGCAAGTGTTTATAACCATGGAAGCCTAAGGTATTGTAGATCGACTGTGATGAGGAACGTTAATTCAGGTACTTTATGAGCACATATACAATTTAGAACTCAGAGGTTACTAATGGCGTTTTTCATTGAAAAACACTTTTGCACTTTCGAGCAGAAATCGCAATGAAACATCGTCAGAATGTTGCATTTCTGCTCGAAAGTGCAAATCCAGAGCAATCCACGCCACCAGTGTTTTTCAATGAAAAACGGCATAAGAATGTGTTTTAAATGTTCTTAGCAAAGAAATCGAACATAAAACTGATCCGATTTTACGAGCATACCGTGAAAATAACAATTATTGTGAGATCTAACATGGGGACAATGATCGTGCGCAATCTGAACATGTCCGAAGTATTGCTCTATATGGTTGCCGTCTAAGTTGTGTTTCACTACGATCTAAGTTTTAGAATGGGCAGGACAATTTATCATATCATCGCAGTATTTTTCCAAATAACTATAAAAGATTACAAAAACACTCATTCTTCCGAGCTATTTTTGATAACACTCGGAAAATCCTCCAAATTTTTCAGCCAATTTTTCCCTGCAGATATATAAAAATTTTTCAAATTGTTATGTTTTTGGTTTTGGCAAATTTTCCAAAATTTCCATCAAAAATTTCCTAAGACCACCCGCGCGCATGGTACTTGGACGATGGCCTTAACTTTTTCTACAAATGTCAGCTTAATTTGCGGTCTTAGAAGGTTTTTCTCTTCGATAGATTTCATATGAAAATAACACATGCACTCAATCGTAGAGTTCATAGATTGATCTACAGCCGATTTTTTTGTATAAAATTAA